>NW_025934785.1:0-874 GCF_000764305.2 Hyalella azteca | reverse complement strand
ATCTGAGTACATTTGCTATAAACATAATTATAGGTTAAGCTCTAAATGGCACTCCTCCAATCTTCTTCACTCAATTGTTTAATCCTTTTGATCCTAATCCTTTAAAAAAAATTGTCTAATTATTTCAAAAAATTAGGCGTAAATGGTAAAATGTGCATCGTACTAAGAAAATGAGTATGTTGAAAAATGTATGGTAAATAATATACGCTTAAAAATTACTTTTTAAAGACAACACTTCCAAAGAATCCAGTGTCTCCAATCTTACAGATGTACAATGAATTTCTCATTTAATTTTCGAATATTAAAAAAATTAATTTTTCAATTTTTCATGCATTGCCTCTGATTTCACACGTGTGCAAAATTTCAGATCAATTAGACAGGTAAAAGTGTGTCAATTATCAGTTATAAGATTTATAGCTGACAAAATTATTTTTTTCAATTTTTTAGTATTGAAAAAAAAATTTCAATTTTTAAAATCATTTATTTTGACATTCGATTCATGCATTGTCTCCAACTTTACACAAGTGTGCAAAATTTCAGATCGATTGGAGAGGTAGAAGTGTGTTAAATATCGATTACAAGATTTGTAGCAGACAAACAGACAAACAAACAACAAGAAGTGAAGTTAAAGAGAAGTGTTATAAAAATATAAATGGTAAAATGCATGTCGTATTAGGAAAAAGTGTATTTATGAAGTCATGCCAGCGTCTGGCTTACCTGATCGGAGCAGGCGGTCGGTTTGTGCCACGGCCCTGCCGAAGTAAATGCAATCAAAATATTTTATGAGTGATTACATTTAAATTTACTAATAGCCTTCAGCTTTACAGCCTCACGAGCTTCAAACCCGCACATCATGCCCAAATGAGGTGCTTTG
>NW_025934784.1:0-15570 GCF_000764305.2 Hyalella azteca | reverse complement strand
GGAAGGACTTGGGGGGACTTACATGGGGACGCTGGAAGGACTTGGGGGGACTTACATGGGAACGCTGGAAGGACTTGGGGGGACTCTTGCTGAAGAAGGTCGACGAGTCGTGCGCGGGGACGGCAGGTCCCCGAGCAGGACGCCGGTCTCGGGGCAGTGGTCCCGGATGCGCGCGAAATCCTGCCCCCCCCCGCGGCCCTGCAGACCGGGGCCCCAGACTGCGGGGGAGAATAATTAGTATATTTTACATATATTAATTTTTAAATATTAACATATTTCAAAAATTGATTTGAAAGAATTTTAATAAATGATAAAATAACTATATATATGAACCCTAAAAAATATATATATGCAAGAACTCTTCCCCATGACGGCGCAGCCCCGAGCCCCGCCCTCCCCACTGGGGAAGAATAATTAATGCATTTTTCATATATTATTGAGGAATAAATTGTAAACTTATTTGTGCATTAAAAATAAATTATAAATGCGAGCACTTGTGCCGCACACCCGCGCTGGCCTGACGAGCGCCTCGCTGCCCTCATGCGCGCTGAGTTTGGCCATATGACGCAGCGTCGCCCTGCGATAACGATTGATTATAAACCTAATTTATCCTAACTACTAATTAACTTCCCAACCGTCGCCTAATTAACTTCCCAACCATGGCCTAATTAACATGGTAACATTTGTCCTGGTAACATGGTGGTATATACAGTGCGTTATTTCTTGATAAAATAAAGGATTAGGTGGCGTAATAATAATACCATAGTATATCACATTATTATTAGTTTTAAGATTATTGAGATTATCCCTGAAGGATACTGAGATTATCCCAGAAGGATACTAATCCCGTGTTCACATTGTTGAGACTTAGCTAAAACTATTGAACCAAATAAACTTTTTTATCCGCATATGGACTCTTCGATCCAAAGCATTTCATCCAAAGAGCAGAATCCAAATATTGCTTCTTCCATAATCCATACAAAAGTTTTCTCGTCATCCACACACCGGTTTTTTAATTCTATCATCCACACACCGGTTTTCAATTCTATCATCCACACACCGGTTTTTTGACTCACCCATCATGTTCTGCACATGACTCACCCATCATGTTCCTGAGCTTGACGCTGCACATGATGTAGTCGCCGAAAGTTCCGTTGCCGTCCTTGTCGCCGTAGCGCAGCATGAGCGCGTCGCAGATGTGCTTGTTGAGCTTGTAGCCCGCGCTCGCCAGCGCCGCGCGCAGCTCAGGACAACTTGGAGGGTCCGTCCTTGTCGGAGAGCTGGAAGCAGTTCTGGGGGTAGGGGGGTTATAACATGAGATGGAGGTTAACTATATAAGTCGTGAGATGGAGGTTATAATAACTACATGCAAGTCATGAGATAAAGGGATATAACAACTACAACTTAGAGGATCCATCCTTGTCGTAGGGCTTGAAGCAGTTCCGGGGGTAGGATTGTTACAACATGTGACAGAGGTTATATCAACTACATAAGTCAAGAGATAGGAGGATATAAACATTACAAATCAGAAGATCCATACATATCATGGAGCTTGAAGCAGTTATGGGTGGGTGGAAGAGTAAAGCCATAATTATAATAACGCAAATTTTGACAAATTTCGATTAGCTTTCCTTGTCGTAGAATTAGAAGTAGTCCTTGGAGGTGGAAAGGGTATAACCAGAGTCACACCCATAAAAACCTCTGCTCTTCTCTGATCAATAGTCACAATCTCGGATCTTCTCACGGTTCCCTATATTTTGCCTATATCAAACCATGTCACACGACGGTCACAGCTCTCTTCAAGCTCGCAAGTCCTTGGCTGCTAACGTCGTCCCCTTAAAAGTGTCCAACAAAGTCGACCGCACTCTCCTCTTTACCATTGTTGCGATCTACGACCTCCATCATAGCGTAATTCGGTAGCTATTTATATGTTATACCCTTTGCATTAAATACCGATCTCCCTTCAGGGCAGTCCAGAAGGGAGTCCCATAACTTGACTGTATCTGTCCCTTGCCCCTGAAATACGTTATGACTGACTGCTTTTTAGTGGCGACATCGCATAACAGGCTGATTGACGTATCATCTTTGCTACGACCGCGATGCTTGACGCTGCAGAGGAGATAAATCATCCGTCACGCTTTTCACAACACGATGCTTCACGCTATCAGGCACGTGGTCCTCCTTTGTCCACCTTTCCCAGCGCGTGCATGACCATCGAAATAAAAAGCTACAACCAACACCCAGAGTGCTGATACCAACATGGATGAACTCACCAACCATGCAGGTGCGGAAGTCGGTCCAGAGTCGGAAGAACTCACTTTCCAGGAGCGAATGTCGGCTCAGAGTCGCTCACCACCCAGGTGCGGATGTCGGTCCAGAGTCGGATGAACTCGCGCAAGCCAAGTTTGCCGGAGCGGTCAACGTCCATCATGGAGATCATGGAGCGGCAGATGTCCTTACTGAAGCCTTCAAACTCGAACTCTGCGGGGTCAGGGGTTGAGTTGAAATTCAAAATCAGGTTGAAGTTATAACTGGACTGCTGGCAGTGCAGCAATGCCATGCTCGCAACATACGATTTGCTTCCTCAGTTCTTAAAAGGTAATCTTTATCAAAATATGGAGTTTACCACAGCCTGTATCAGTTTTACCCTCTCACCCCCCTACATTACATAGTTGAGAACACTCTGCAGTTCACTCTAGTCAATCTGCAGCCCACTCACCCCTCTCCATGGCATAGTTGAGCACACTCAGGAGTTCATTCCAGTCAATCTCCAGCCCACTCACCCGTCTCCATGGCGTAGTTGAGCACACTCCGGAGTTCACTCCAGTCAATCTCCAAATCTTCGCCGGCGACTTTGGCGAAGAAACCGCGGCCTCCTCCTCACTGGCGGGCTTCACCTTTAGGAGGACGGGGATTGTAAACGAGGCTGGGGGTTGTAAATGAGGCTGGGGGTTGTAAACGAGGCTGAGGGTTGTAAGATAACAGAATAATATAGGGGTAACAGGATAACATAAGGATAACTACAAACGCAGGTAGTTGCGACAGCCCCCGCAGTAGAGCCCCTCACCAGGCGCCCTCGTACGCCCTCATCTGCCAGGGGCGCTGCACGCCGCCGTCACGTCTTCGTCTGAGAGAGTCTGGGCTCAGGCTGGTCAGCTCCAGCGTCCCCAACAGCTGGGGAAATCCTGGGGAAGAAGTTAAATAAATAATTCGAATAAATCCTGAGGAAGATTTGGGGAACTAATTGGCCAAACCTGAAGAAGGAGTTGGGGAAATAATTCGCCTATATCCTGGGGAAGGAGTTGGGGAACTAATGCGCCTAAATACACGTTCCATGACCTAGAAAAGATGTTAGGTTAACCTACACTCAGAGAAATGAGTGACGTTGCCCAAATAACGATGCACATTTGGCCTTTGTGGGTCACTCTGACCGAAGTGAGTTCGGCAACAAGGCGCATCAGCGCTAAGCGCAGAAAGTGTGACACTACTTGGGCAAAATAACCTAAGCAATTCCCGAGTATATGAACATCAGGTCATCCTATTAAACGTAAGGTCATCCTAGGAAACTGTGAGTTATCCTAGGAAATGTAGGACCTATCAAACGTTAGGGCATCCTATAAACGTTAGGTCACCCTATTAAGCGTTATGTCATCCTATTAAACATTAGGTCATCCTATTAAACGTTAGGCCATCCTATTAAACGTTAGGTCATCCTATTAAACATTAGGTCATCCTATTGAACATTAGGTCATCCTATTAAACGTTAGGTCATCCTATTAAACGTTAGGTGATCCTATTAAACATTAGGTCTTCCTCGTCCTATTAAACGTTAGGTCATCCTCGTCCTATTAAACGTTAGGTCATCCTATCAAACGTTAGGTGATCCTATTAAACGTGAGTGCCAAGTTATTTTTTTTTATAGCAGGGCCACATGGTAATAGAACTTGAGTCTGGGTTTAGGACTGCAGGCCTTTTCCTTTTGAGGATGATCGTGCTCTTGGACATGGTTTTGCCTACCTCGACAAACTATTTGGGGGAAACTAAGGTTAGGTTAATTCGACTCAAGGTTGTGTTAATAATGATAATTTGACCCAGTTACACGCAGTTTGAGGTTGGGTCCCTGACGCCAAGTCGCACCTTAATGGAAGACGCTGCTTGAGCACATTGTATAAGACATCGTGGGATGTAAGAGGGTTGAGTTTATTGATATTGAAATTAAAATGTAGGGGGTAAGGGAACATTCTGGTTAAAAATCTTAATATTTTTCAAATTTTGGAGCGACAAAATCTTAACTGAGTATTGTACAAGAGCAAATTTTAGTGAATATTGCAAAAGGTAAATATGATTTCAACGCTAGAACTCAAGTTGGATACAATTCTTTCCCTTAAGTATACAATTAAGAGGAACTAATTTTGCAACACAAGGACCACTTCTATGTTTAAACGAATAATTTTAAAGCATTTCAAACATTAATACCTTTGCTTCATATTTTCATATTTCAAACATTAATACCTTTGCTTCGCAGTAAAAAGGGAATGTATAAATACTTATTTTATTTATTGATTATAACTTATTTCGTAATCTAGAAAGTAAAGTCAAACTGGAGGTTCAGTACAGGATAATGCATTAATTTCAAGCAATTGCATGATGCCGCAATACATGATATATTTTAATGGCTATACCATTTACACGCATTATATGCGGTATACCAGCGGTGTGCGTGCAGCGGTTTGATGTAGAACAGGAAGCCTCTCTCCGGTATATTAGTGCATGAGCAGAGCACAACCTGCCCTGGGGGGTGAACAAATCAACCTATCTTCGATATTAAAAAAGTTCAGCCTATTGTCTTCATTGCTGAAGAAATTCAATCAACCTTTACTATCAACAAGCTTCAACCCAACTTCAAATAAACAAAATTCAACCCACTTTAACTATCAAAAAAATTCAACCCACCTTCTCTATCAACAAAATTAAGCCCACCTTCAAATCAACAAAATTCATAGGCCACTGACAACTTCATAACTTCAGTATACCAGAAGCCCACCAATAACGGAATATACCTCAAAGCGCGCAGTGAATGCCCCCAACGATATAAAGACAGCAACATCAAGGCATTAATCCACCGCACCTATAAAATATCACATACTTGGCAGTTATTTCACGACAGTTTCCTGCAACTAAAACAAGCCTTCATCAACAACGGTTACTCCAATCCACTCTTCGACAATATTCTGAGCCTCTATATCGCAACAATTTCAGCCAGAAACAGGAGACCCAACGAGCGACGCAAGAAACTCCGAACTTCAACAAGTCCATAATGTTTACTATTAAAATCAATATTCATCTGCATACGAAACTGATGAACGAGTCCCAAAGCATATGATTAGAAAAAGAAGTTCTATACAAAACTGGAATCATTTTTAACCAAACATTTCTAATAAAATCTTGTAAATAAAATTAAAAAAGAAAATTTAGCGTACACTCATAGAAATGAGTGAGACATTGTCCTAATAGCGATGTACTTTTGTTTTTTTCTGGGTAATTCTGGCCCAGTTTGGCCCGGCAGAGAAGTGCATCAGTATAATGTCCCCTCCCTGATGGTGCGTTTGCACCATCGCACCATCCTTCACTCCTCCTCTTCCTCTGGCTCCTCCTCGGCAGGAGCATCCCGCTGCAGTTCCACGGTCTCCTCCAACAAGGAGTTGTAGAACTCCTCGATGGCCTCCTCGGAAGGTGGTTCGGACTCCCCTGGTTCACCTGCGATCAGTTAACCGTCAATAACATGAATAAAATTCAATTAACCGTCAATAACATTAATAAAATGACATGCAAACTCCTCGATGGCCTCCTTGGAAGGTGGCTCGGATTCCCCTGGTTCACCTGCGATCAGTTAACCGTCAATTACATGAATAAAATGACATACAAACTCCTCGATGGCCTCCTCGGAAGGCGGCTCGGACCCCCCTGTTACACCTGCGATCAATTAACCGTCAATAACATGAAAAAAAATGACATACAAACTCCTCGATGGCTTCCTCAGAAGGTGGCTTGGACTCCCCTGGTTCACTTACGATCAGTTAACCGTCAATAACATGAATAAAATGACATGCAAACTCCTCGATGGCCTCCTCGGAAGGTACGCCAGTCACCGTTGACTCACCTGCAATTAGTTAGTTACCGATAACATCATAAAAAACCTGTATAGATTAAACTCGAAACGGTGGCAGGACCGCCATCTCAAAAGCATCTACCATCAATGTGGCCACCAAAGTAATGCATGCCCGTGACGACGAACGCGTTAGTTTTGGGCGAATATCAAGGCCATACTGATGCATCACCCTCGACGGCTACGTATGCTTTGCTCGCCAGCGACACCAAGAAATGAACTGAGCTTCAGAAGGCTCGAACCAACGACCAGCTCCACCCACTACCACTGCACTACAACAACAGAATTTCACCAAACATGTTTTTGTCAGGGTGGTAAAGGTATATTTTTATTCCC
Source organism: Hyalella azteca (assembly GCF_000764305.2). Classification (NCBI taxonomy): domain Eukaryota; kingdom Metazoa; phylum Arthropoda; class Malacostraca; order Amphipoda; family Hyalellidae; genus Hyalella; species Hyalella azteca. The sequence goes on along the minus strand of NW_025934784.1, from coordinate 9,068 downwards.
TGAAAGTTATTATTTATTTAGTTAGTTATTTAGTCGTCGAAGCTATCAACAACCAATTATTGGCATTTTGACCAATCACGAAGCGACAAGAATTCAAAACAACCAATCAGTGCACGGGCAAAGATACCAGACGCTGCGACTTCCTCTCACCGACCTGGAAAATCTTTTCGAATATTACAAATATTTTATTCCTAAATGGATGACGGCAAAACTTTAAATGGTCAACCGAGTAGCAGCATCTGGAAAGCAACCTTAGAGGGTTTAGTTTAACGCTACTGTCAATTCGTGTTGTTAGTTTAGGTTAGGTTAGGTTATGTTAGGTTAAGTTATAATAATATCAATTCTAATATCTGTAGGAATAGCCTATAAATTTTATACGTGAAATGTGCACATATGTGGAAACGCCAGCGGCAAAACAATTGGTCTGGAAACGGACAAATTAATGTTTATCCGCCATGTAAAAATAAATCTTATTTAAAAACTAGTATACATTTTACTGGAAATATGAAGGCTTTCAAAAAATAAAATAGAACAAAAAAAACCCTTGACAATATTCACACAATATTATCAGCAAATAAACATTTTTTGAGAAATAGTTGATTTAAACATTATCATAATATGGAAAAATTCACTATATAAAACAGGGCGAAGGTTACGACATGAAAAAAAACATTACACAATAAAGGGCGCAAATTGCAATCGAAATCGGACATGAGCAATATATATACATATAATATATATAGATAGTAAATTATAAAAAATATATAGCCAATAATTACGTGCCAAAAATAATATTGAGGTATATAATCATATACCTTTTGTGTATCAAACCTTAAGTATAGGGGAAATATTGATCTATTTAGAACTTAGAACGGCACTGAAAAGAAAACTTAAAAAAAAATTGAAAAACTGTTCAGTAGTGGCTGAGACGAAGACCTTACATCTTCTTACGGTTTTAAATATGTAAATAATTATAATGAACAATATAAATCGAGGGTTCAAACCTGAGACAGAAAAGAATTTCAATCTCGTGAAGCGAAATTCGGGCGCCAGGTTAAATGGGACTAATTTGAAGGAAATTAAATTTGACGTTAACTGGACAGAAAAACGGAGCTCCAGCAGTGTGGGACTGCTACACACTGCTTCAATTTACTTATTGGCCACATACAGTATTATAATTTTATTCTTAAAGAATATTTAGTACCAAAATAACCAGGAACCGACTTGGAATGTTGCATTTTTTAAGTGAAGTTAGACTTTGTTTACATCGCTGTTCTGAATTTGATTTACGATTAATTTATGGAAGACCATATTGCGGGAGGCATTAAATTTTGGCCACGAAGGTTGAAATATTTTTTTTTGTATTGTATTATAGCTATTCAGGCGGCAAAGATTAGATCGTTGCTATAAAATCCACCCCCACATGCAGGCTACTTTGATGCATATCATAACAATACGATAGTTAAACTCATGTTCTGCACATGACTCACCCATCATGTTCTGAACACGACNGACTCACCCATCATGTTCTGCACATGACTCACCCATCATGTTCTGCACATGACTCACCCATCATGTTCTGCACATGACTCACCCATCATGTTCTGCACATGACCCACCATCATGTTCCTGAGCTTGACGCTGCACTTGATGTAGTCGCCGAAAGTTCCGTTGCCGTCCTTGTCGCCGTAGCGCAGCATGAGCGCGTCGCAAATGTGCTTGTTGAGATTGTAGCCCGCGCTCGCCAGCACTGCGGAGCTCAGGACAACTTAGAGGATCCGTCCTTGTCGGGGAGCTGGAAGCAGTTCTGGGGGGAGGGGGGTTATTAGAAGAAACAGAGATTATTACAAACTATATAAGTTGTTATTCTATTCTCTTCTCTGATCAATAGTCAAAATCTTGGATCTTCTCACGCTTCCATAAATTTTGCCCACATCAAACAGTGTCACAAGATTGTCACTGTTCTCCTCAAGGAAGCGAAAAAGATCGCGAGTCCTTGGCTGTTAACGTTTTCCCCTTAAAAGTGTTCAACAAAGTCGACCACACTCTCTTCCTTACTATTATTGCGATCTACGACCTCCTTCATTGCATATCTGTAATTCGGTAGCTATTTATATGCTTTATCCTTTGCATCAAATACCGATCTCTCTTCAGGGCAGTCCAGAAGGGAGTCCCGAAAACTTGGCTGTATCTATCCCTTGAGCCCCGGAAATACGCTATGATTGACTGCTTTTTAGTGGTGAAATCGCATAATAGTCTGATTGACGTATCATTTTGTTACAGCCCTCATGCCTCACGCTGCAGAGGAGGTAAATCATCCGTCTCGCTTTTCACGACATGATGCTTCACGCTACCAGGCACGTGGTCTTCCTTTGTCCACCTTTCCCAGCGCGTGCATGACCATCGAAATAAAAAGCTACAACCCACACCCAGAGTGCTGATACCAACATGGATGAACTCACCATCCAGGTGGGGATGTCGGTCCAGAGTCGGATGAACTCGCGCAAGCCAAGTTTGCCGGAGCGGTCGACGTCCATCATGGAGATCATGGAGCGGCAGATGTCCTTACTGAAGCTTTCGAACTCGAACTCTGCGGGGTCAGGGTTGAGTTGGAATTCAAAATCAGGTTGAAGTTATAACTGGACTGTTGGCAGTGCAGCAATGCCATGCTCTCAACATACGATTTGCTTCCTAAGTTTTTTATTACTACGTTTTTCTTAGCTCGCTTTCGTGTCTGTCTGTCTGTGATGATCAAATCTTGCAATCGATATTTCACCAACTTTCCCACTAGCTAGCGTTTTGAAACTTTTAGGGAAGCTCAGCTCCCGATAACAATACAGTTATCAATAATTTGTTGCACGTTTCCAGGCGTATATACTATATATAGTTTATATTACCCAACTCCCCAATACCGTCCCCAATGTCATGCACCACCCAACTCCCCAATACCGTCCCCAATGTCATGCACAACCCAACTCCCCAATACCGTCCCCAATGTCATGCACCACCCAACTCCCCAATACCGTCAAGCATCTTCTGCTTGAGTGCCCGGCAGTACCCAGGCTACGGGCAGGCATAACATACGTCGCACAGCTGAGGTCCGAGCCCGGCACGGGTGGTGGCTTTTATGCGCAGGTTAAGTTTCCTGGCGTGACCTGGACTCGGGGAACATCAACAACAACAGCGAAATTCGAAAACATTTGCGAATAAACAAGCTTAGGATAGTTGTGCCGGACATTAGATTTATGATTGATTCAACAAAAGTCTAATTGGCGATCATCATAAGTGATGATGTCAGTGAATTATTACGATTCGTTTTTGGAAAGAAGAGGATAGAAAGGATTTGGATAGAAGAGGATTTGCGAGAAGAGGATTTGCTTCACGTTTTTGCTTATTAGTGAATGAATCCCAAGAATCTCGTTCTCTGGAAAGTTCTCACTAAAATAGACGGGTATGTTCGGACTGCAATAGAAATCAAAATTGCACTAATGAACCAATTCCTTACAATAGATGCAAATAAATAAATAAACATATAGATTATTAGAGATAAAATAGCCAATAATGAACACATTTAACGCACTTAATTAAAGAAACATACTGTGATGATCGCATCTCATCTCATTGTTTTTCAGTAGAATCTTACTCGAGTGTCTAATTAATCATACATATTTCATGAGAAGCGAGCAGCAGTATCCAAGAAATAAATATGTAACAAAATATGTAACGTATTTTATTGATTATAGTTCTAAAGCCTCAGTACTTCTTCGTTAATTCTGGGCTGGGTCTGGCAAAATTGATACCTATAATAAGCTGGTCCGTCCTCACCCCGGTCTACTCCTATACTGTCAGTAGCCCCATGCAGGACAAGTAGAATAGTCTATTAGCCAGCCATGGATCATCTAATAAAACTGGTGACCAGACCTTGGGACTCCAGACCTTGGGACTCCTAAACATTATTTTTATTAGACACAGTGCAGGATGTATACTCCGTCGTAGTATGGAAAGTCTTCAACATACGAGCGATAAGTACATGAAGACAGGGATTGCATTTTAGAAGGTACGAAATTGAGAATTGGATATGAAATTTGGTAAGCTTGGACCAATGTTGGTGCTTTTCCGTCGAGCCCGCAGAGAGCGTACTTGCCTATCAATGTTGATTGTGCTGAGGTTCTCAAGAGTATAATATTTACGTCAGAGGTACGCAATGAACATCTAGGTCGTCAATACTTTTTCTTAGCCTCGTGATATTCAGGCTGTTCGTTTCCGTTATCGGTTTAGGTTCTCGATGTGTTGTAGCCGTCGCCGGTACTGTCAGGTCCACGTCGGATTACCGGGTGCCGCTGCTTCGGTGTGTTGCATTTGTATGTTAAAGTCAGCGTACGAAGTTTTATCCTCAGACTAGTCGCAAAAATCTGAAATATCGGAAGAGTCTCTGTCAATATGTCGATGCTGTACTTGGCTTTTAGTGATCTGTGCCGAATCCCCTTTGGCGACAGAAGCAGGCGAAATGAGTTTCAAGTAATATGCACTCATTTTTATTCGCGTTGAGTCGTCAGTTCACGTTAAGATGTTTTGTTGAACATTTGTTCCTTTCGTAACTTGCTTGGCTACGCATCTAACATTTTTGCTGGATTTATTTATAAGCTTGGCTATATTGTTAACCTAAAAGATTCTTACTTGCTCCCAAGCAGTGGCTGGAGGAGGTCGTCATGGAGGTCGTACTCGCATTCAAGGCCCCGCAGCTGAAGTTCGACGTCCCCCACGCGACGCGTCACAATTTCTGCCCACTGCGTCGCCCTCAGGTCGGTGGCATCGAAGAAATCCCTGCAAGCTCACGATCTGCGGTGCGTAAATAGGCTTAGTCAGAATTTAAAATAAGTGGGAGTAATGGCTATCACATACTCGATAAAAAATTGGTTTAGGAATTTCTGCTCAAACCTATTGGGACAAATTTTAATGGCTTCAAAGTAAGTGATATTTCTTTCCAGCTTATTGTCGAAAGCTATTTTGAAACAATTCAAAATAACAAATTTAAATTTCTTTTAACTTATAGCTAAATTTATTAGGAATATCCTATGCCACAATTAATTTTGTCGGCGATTGCGTGTGTTTGTGGAGCACGCGTCGGGGTTTCATCAAGTGTCGAGTTTTGCCATCGATGAAATTGTTCATAGTAAAATCAATCTTAAATCATTATCTATTCAACGGTATTCAACCATTCTTCTTAACAGATTCAACATCCTCTCTGATTCTGACTCGCTAAAGATTCAACACCCATTGAATCTGCTGAGCCCTAGCAGATTCGCCAGTAAACAACACCAACATTACTGATTGTCCAAATTTCGTTCTCAGCGCGTTTGGCGAGGGCGGCTTGCTCGACATTCTTTGGCGGCGCCAGCAAGTTCTGTACGTCGTGGATAAGCTCCAGTTTTATGTCTTCAAGTTCAGACTGGGGAAAACAGTAAAACCTTCCGGATTTTTCTACAAGTTCCATAAGTTCAATTTTTAATTCATTCAAAGCTATCGCTTCTGATAAGTATTCAAAATATGGAAGGCCTTGTTCCGCAGATATTTGACAGCACGCAGCTTATTCAGCAGTCCTGAGGCAACGCTCGGAATTTTTTGTTTTTCAGGTTCCAAAAGACGACAATCAAGCAGTATGAAAAACGAAAAAATATTTAGATTGTACGCATTTTTAATATTTTCTAAATCAAATGCACTAAATGAAAATCTCCTTTTCCATACCTTATTCGAGTAAGGGCCTCCGCGCCGGCGCTCCATGCCTGTAGGTTTCATTGCATGGCTTGTCTTCACATTCCAGGTTCAAAACGAACCGCATGATCTTGGGACCCAGGGACATGACACCGACAATATTGCAGTGAATTGTATCTCCTTCATTAAGCGGACCGACTCCTGATGCAGACGACATAAAGTCAACAACGGCCCCTGTAGCGGCCATTTTTTAAACCTGTTGAGGGGAAAATGATTTAAAACAAAGGAAGTCAAGGGCAGTATTTAGAGCAATTGAATATAATTATTTTTTATAATTCATGACTTCTTAAAGTGATGTACAGAGCGAAAATACCTTATTCCATGAACTGGGAAGATCGTTCGTAGTTCAGGCTCTCTCTACTCTGTAGTGCCGGGAATCCAGTTATTGATCTTAGGCTGACTCAAGCTCCCTTGCTTCTGCTAACACTCATATATTGGAGTCAGTCAAAATATCAGATCTTCTTATAAGTTCAGCAAAATTCCGTTTTTAAAGAGAATCAATTATATTTCCAAAGGTCTAAGAAAATGAAACATTATTTAATGTATTTGATTATATTGAAATAATTGCTTATTATTTTCTGGAATGTGTTAATACTGACTAACTAAAAAGATTTAAATTGAAAAACCATTATCATCTACGTTTTAAAAAAGTACTCAATTCTCATAATAATCTATGCGAGAAATCTTATTCAGCTAAAACATCTTAAAATATTCACTAAGTTTTGAAAACATCCTCCGTCAAAGCGCTAATAGAAAATTTTTTTTGAAAATTCTTTATAAATCACGTAAACTAAATATTTGATGATATCGCTAAACGAACATTAATTGCTAATTTTTGCCACGTTACCGTAGAAACAGAAGATCTTTTAGTGAAAGTCTTAAATTGAAAGCTGTTTACTGTGCACAATTTGTAGTGGTGTTCCATCAATGGCAAAAATGCAAATAAATAAAGAGGGCTGTGATAGAGTCTAGGTTCAAGATTCGAAGCTTTTTAAAGAAATACATAAAAGAACGAATTACGAAAACGTATTTATCCAACTCTTCCCGATACAGCCTACCATCTCCCCTAAACGGTATAAGAGTTCTTGGTAAAGTCGAAACTCGGAAAACCAATCACAAAAAACGAAAATCTAAATATTTTAGTTAACCTCCTATGAGCATTAACATCAATAACTAAATATAAATAATATGCGTTTGAATGTGTACAATGAATATACATATACATGTACAATGAATTTCTAATTTTATTTCCAAATATTAAAGAAAATTAATTTTTAATTTTTTCAATATGAAAAAATTTAAAATTTCAAAATTTTTTGATCTGTCAATTTATTCATGCGTTGTCTCCAAATTTACGCAAGTGTGCAAAATTTCAGATCGATTGGAGGGGTAGAAGTGTGTCACATGGATTATAAGATTTATAGCATACAGACAAACAAACAAACAAACAACAAGAAGTGAAGTTAAAGAGAAGTGTTGTAAAAAGGCGAAAAATCACAAGAGCCTGATGAGTAATGAAGTGGCACCATCATCCTTAAAGATCTGAATGCAGGAAAAAATATTGATAATAATAAAAGGAGCTGTTATGATGTTACTCAAGATTTGAAACAAAACTACCATGCAAAAACATAAAATAACTGCGGGTTATGGTATCTGCAATTGAAATGCATCTGCGTAAAATAAAACAAATGGATAAATAGAAAACGCACGCACAATAACGAAACCGTTAAGCCTCATTTGGCGCGGGATTTTCTAAAAACAACAAGAGGGGCTAAAGGAAGCTGGTCTCTTGGGTGTCCAATACTTTGCAAATAGTTTGGCCAAGACGCTCCCTTTAATTTCATGAAATGGAATTGTCCAAATTAAGGCAATACCCATCATGCACATGTCTCAATATGATATATGTGACCTAATTTATATATACGTCCTAATATATATCAAAGGTTCAGGTTTCAGTACCTGAGATGAACAAATATCAACGAATTCAGCACCTCCCACATGCCCCATCCTCGCGTGCCCTATACCTTGTTCACCCAGTCATACCACACAGCATACCCCCTAATTTTCCTTTCAAATTAGCATACAAGAGGCGTGGGGAAATATTACATCGGTAATTAACGATTGCATCAAAATAAATATGGAACAAATGAATTAAAATAAATGAAAAATTTCCCGCCTACGTACATTTCTTTCGTGAAAAGCGCGAATAAATAAAATGCAGTACAAGGTTAGCAGATTTTCAGATTGTTTCACGTTAAAAATCTTAATATTTTTCAAATTTCAGAGCGACAAAATCATAACTGGGTATTGTACAAGAGCAAATTTTAGTTAATATTGCAAGTTGGAAATTTGATTTCAACGCTGGAAATCAAGTTTAATAAAATTTTTTCCTTATCTATACAATGAGGAGGAACTAATTTTGGAACACAAGGACCACTTTTATGATCAAATTAATCATTTTAAAGCATTTCAAACATTTATACCTTTGCTTCAATATTTTTAGTACTGTCAATATTTTTAGTATTGTAATTTGAAAAAAATTTATTTTGAAGTCGGAAACGATAAGTAAAAAGGGAATATGTATAAATACTTATTTTATTTATTGATTTTAACTTATTTCGTAATCAAGAAAGTCAAGTCAAACTGGAGGTTCAGTACAGGATATTGCATTAATTTCAAGGAATTACATGACGCCGCAATATCTGATATATTTTGATCGCTATACCATTTACACGCATTATATGCGGTATACCAGCGGTGAGCGTGACGCGGGTTTGATATAGAACAGGAAGCCTCACTTCCATATATGAGGGCATGTGCGGAGCACAACCTGCCCTGGGGGGTGAAAAAAGCAACCTATCTTCAATATTAAAAAAGTTCAGCCTATTGTCTTCATTGTTGAAGAAATTCGACCTTTACTATCAACAAACTTCAACCCACCTCCACTATCAACAAAATTAAACCCACCTTCAAATCAGCAGAATTCAACCCACTTTTACTATAAAAAAATTCCACCCACCTTCACTATCAACAAAATTAAGCCCACCTCCAAAAAAACAAAATTCAACACACTTTACCTATAAAAAATTCAACCCACCTTCTCTATCAACAAAATTAAGCCCACCTTAAAATCAACAAAATTCAACCCACTTTAACTATCAAAAAAGTTCTACCCACTTTCACTATCAACAAAATTAAGCCCACCTTAAAATCACCAAAATTCAACCCGTATTTACTATCAACATACTTTACTAAAACAAAATTCAACCACCTTCATTATCAACAAAATTAAGCTC
>NW_025934783.1:0-858 GCF_000764305.2 Hyalella azteca | reverse complement strand
GAAAGTTTTTAGTCGGATTCAGCACCAGAATCTGATTCTAGAGGAATAATTTCTCTACTTCAACAGTTTTTGTGTAGCATGAATTCTTTTGACAAGCACGTGGAGTAGAGTTACTTCCCATCCTCCTTGGAAGCTGTTGTCGCCCAGGCAGCAAGACGAGGTCGTGACTGTGCTAACTCAAGTGGTAACGCGGCCACGAGAGCCGCTGGGTCAGGAGCAGGGTCCATTCTTTCAGTGCGTCACAATGAGTAACTACAGGCCACTACAGTTTGACCGTCGTTGCTGAATTGAGCACGAATGTTCAACCCTGGGTAACTGGCGTTTTACACGACTCATCTCCTACCGTCGATTCAACAGACCGCGCTTTATTCCATCAATGTTACAAATTAATGAATTGATTAGGAGCCTTGACCATTTATCTCATAAATACACAGAAGTGTCGCCAGCATTGCTAGTGGCAAGAGATCAAAGTTACAATTACCTTTTAGACCAAGCCAACCAAACTCAAGCACGTGTGCTTGGGCATGACTTATAATTATCGTACCTGCTGCGATCGAGATCATTTAAGCAATTAAGTGTTTGAGAAACCCTTGGTCCAGGTGATTAATCAGCCTCAAAGAATGATCCACTCACCAGTTCGGGGGGATGAGGCTATGAGACCATCAGACCGACTTCCAAGAGCGGTTCATGTGTCGCAACGCCCCCGCCATTCGGGTTCGAAGTATTAGCCTCTTGACGCACTTGCTGAAGCCGTTCACTGTATTACACTGTTAGAAAATCGACCGTAAAAAAAACGTTCCCACCGGCGTTACAGTGGCCGGTTATTTACCGTTAAATTAAACGACGGGAACGTTTTCC
>NW_025934782.1:0-560 GCF_000764305.2 Hyalella azteca | reverse complement strand
AAACAAACTAATTTTAAACGCTCGTCAAAACATTAAGCAACTGCACCTCAGGCCTATATCCGTTTTACATTATTTCAAATAAATCGTACGTCATCAGACAGTTTCACCGCAAGATGAAAGAATTTTTACGTGATACGCACAGAATAAAATTTTGTGTACGCATAAATGTTGAAAGTAAAATGTTAATTAAAATTTTCGAAACTTTTATACATGACGTATAAGTTACAATTTTCATGTGAAAAATAATGAGCAAGCACGTCTAGCTTCATGCGCATCCGCCCCCTGACAAGAACTTACAATATTATTTTATTGTGATTATCTATTACATATTATCACAATATTTTTAAATAAAACTCAACAAAATTATTCAATTCCGGATTTACATCGGAAGAAGCTGTCACAGGTAGCATTCCAGCAGCCCATCTGATTCATATTCGCTGAGGTTAGAATATTGATAATTAAATTTTAATAAGGGTGAATAATGATTATAACAAATATTCTCGTCCAGTTATACTGTAACCTTACTGAAAGCAAAAAATATATATCAACTGAGCGCGACC
>NW_025934781.1:0-2412 GCF_000764305.2 Hyalella azteca | reverse complement strand
ATCTGCTATTCTTTCTCAACTTATAAAATAATCTGATCGAGATCCACCAACAAACCTCGGATTATAAGCATGACAATACAACGCAACCTAATGCGACATCAAAGAAGTTTCATAAGACTGAAGTTGTAAGACGTGGTAATGCTAGCAGCGCGGTATGAGTCCCTTAAAGGTCTGTGACTTGTGCCAAACGTTTTGTTGTACCAAACGCCCTGTGGTTCGGTTAAATAAGGCCCGTTTCCATTATGAGACTCTGCGAGACTGGCGCCTGAAAAACTGGCTTTTTCAGTCCGGACTGAGGTAGTCCGGACCATAGAGACTGGCGCGACGGGGAGTCAAACGCTGTTAAATATTTTACTGGACTTGCGTGACGAGCAAGGGGCAGTGTCGCTGTGACTGCCGTTCCAGTAGGTTATGCGTTGGGCTGACGCTCCAATAAACGCACCATTGCCTGCCTCTTCGCTTTTTGTTTGACCATGTCACACGACGCAGAGTGGAGCGGAGATGCTACTGAAATGCCTATCGATTTATATAGGGAGGCACCTTGCCTATGGCAAGTAAAAAGTTCTGTTTACAAAGATAGAGTCTTGCGAATTCAAGAATTGGAAAAAATAAGTGAGTAGATAGAAAAATTAGATCCATCCACGAACATCGATGAAAATAATACTTCCTAACTTCTTATTAACAAATTTTATCAGTTTATTAACATGGATTTACTCGTCCGTCAGTTAAAAAATCTCAATTATCTTATTGTACTTACAGTGTATGTATAATCGGTAAATAGTAAATAAACACAACTAATAGTAGTAGTAGCATTTGTGAAGCACGCTATGATACTTATCAAAATCTTTAGACCAAAAACCAGACATGGTTAAACATTGTGACGTATTTATTACATTTAATTTTCTCGACACATTGAAGGTATAATAAGATAATGCTGTTTCTTAATCCCTTAGTGAATGCATGTTATTACACAGATAAACTATGTTAATGAGAAGTTTGAAACCATTCTTGCGTTTGATAACTGCTATTAGGTAAATAGATCTTTGTTTCCTCCTGCGCATAGTGAAAGCAGCTAGTAAAGCAAGAGCGGCAGCATAATCAATCTTCAAATGCCAACGAGTGCATTAACCCAGACGGTCAGCCTCGGTCCCAGCACGCGCGCGTTGTGCATGGAAACGCGCACGCCAGTTTTGAGGCCCTGCCATGAGACTTATTGGTCTCAGGCCAGTGTCAATCCTACTGAAACAGTCCCGAGGTGGACACTGGCCTTATTGCGTGTATGTCAGAGACCAGACGACTGCGCTAGCGTCTTTCAATTTTCTTTCGTAGTCCGGGTTGAGACACAGAATTAATCCGCCTCATATGCTGGCACAATGTCTGGAGACCAGCATACGCACTGTAACACAGATATTTAAACGATTATGACTACTGGAGTTCCTTAATGTTGCAATGTCTTTGGACGGTGCTAATATTATAAATAAATAGCTTATTCATATTTAACAGTATTTCGGTCGCAGTTTATAACTAATTGCGATGCTTAAAGACAATAACATGAGTAATAATATTGAGTTAGAGTTGATCGGTAACTCCGCTAATTTATAATGGGCTGGCAACCATGCTAAAAAATGAGTTGCGGGAGTAACTTGAGGAAACGTATATACATGGTCGCTACAAAGTAAAGCTTTTATAGCGACCGAGCATATATATTTCCTCCAGCTTCCCCCGCGACTCATTTTCTATGAACGTTGCTAGCTCATCATAATTTAGCAGAGTTACCCATCAATTTAAATTTAATTTCATTATCCATGTTATCACCTTAGGAATCATTAATAATTATCAACTGATATCGCAATAACTTGAAATACAAGTTATCTAAATTCTAAAATGATTAATGCCGATCTAGGGCGTTACAAAATTAAGAAACTTTATTTATCGTATATATTTGCATATCTGTAAGAAAGTGTGTAATGTCTCCTCACCCAGTGGAGTTGAAAGTTACCTAGAGTATCTTTGGAATCACAAAATCAGTAGAACGCCTTAATTTTGAATGGAACCTATAACGGTTCCCGAGCTTGATCGACGACGTTACTAGAAGTTGCGGAGAAAGTTTTGAGCTTACTCTTATTATATGATTTACAGAATAATATTATTACTATTACCGGGGCTTAAAACTATTGTAAAATCATCGGAACATTTTATAGATATGGACTGGACATGATTAACACGTTCCCCGCGTATCCAGATTTCCCCAGTATTCCCTTATTGCGGAAGGCTTTCAGTGGTTGCTGCTTCAGTTAGGTGCCATTGGCCGTGACAAAAGAAGGTGTGTGCAGCTCTATGGCATCATAGCTTTGCATAGCTGCAATAAAAATGTTGGGACACATGTGGTACATTACGCAAGCAAATAATAAC
>NW_025934780.1:0-747 GCF_000764305.2 Hyalella azteca | reverse complement strand
ATATCTTAAAATTGAGTTGTTATGAGACCATAACTGAGAAAATGTTGCTCAATGGGTTAGTCCAGTCGTAAATGAGACTTTCGTTATTCCCTTCCGATACACCCCCCCCCACCCCCGCTGAGCAGGACCGGGCGATGCTCTTGCAAACCCATAAGTACTCACAATAATTCCCTGCCACCATGCATGATACTTAACTGGTCTTGGTCTACTTATAGGACTCAAAAATGAACTCGAGGGAGAGTGTAAAAAACTCTCTGCTTTGCCACTATGCTGATGTCAATGATGTCATATGTTAACTGGACAGTAGGCCTACATTGCATGATGTGCCATTATTAGCCTACTGCCAGACGCTGTAAAAGATTTGCAGTTTATCCCATCATTTTGATTTTGTATGGTTTTAAAAACTTTGTATTGGTGAAATCATAGAAAAGTTTTGCAAAAGTTGACTCAATTTAGGTACTTTTAGGGTAAACGCGGTATATTCCGACACATTAAGGACGCATCAAAAAATGAAAAACTATAAAAAAAATCATATGCATTACGTAAGTTCTGTTGCCTTCACATGACTCTCTAAAAACTTCACTACGCGTCAGCAACGATGAAACGTCACAAAATGTTGCCGTATTTATTAAAAAGCTTTTAGAATGGAAATCTACCAAATCCCTATATTCCGTCACTTTGTGTGGCAATATTCGCCACGTGGTGAGTCGTATTGCGTCAGCGCTTCAAATTTAACTGATACGTATT
>NW_025934779.1:0-3704 GCF_000764305.2 Hyalella azteca | reverse complement strand
ACTGAGTGGCAGCTGCCGCAGCTACCTGCAGCCACTGAGTGGCAGCTGCCGCAGCTACCAGCAGCTGCCGCAGCTACCTGCAGCGCCGCGGTGTTGGTGCCACGCAACATCTTCCCTCGGCCGCAAGTGAACTGGGAGGCGCAGCAGCAAGTGTTCGCATTTACCTTCTAGTAATTATTATTATAATTATTATTAATTTTTATTATTATTTACCTTTTAATAAGTATTTGTAAAATAATTGTCAGAATTTATGCGAGGATTGGTGCTGGGCGGTGAGACAACAGGAAAAAAAGCATCGACGGTCGAGCTAAATGCCAAATTTTATACAAAAGGTTCACTGGAAATGTGGGTGAAAAGTTTCTGGGTGCAACCGAAAATTTTCCGGCATTCATAAGTAGACATTAAAAAATAAACACTTATTCATGATTATATTACAATTACTAGTTCAAGTTTGTAATCAACATTGATGAGAACTATATTTATCAGTCAAGCATGCAAAACAAATTGGGTAGGCAGTAATTAATATCAATGGAGAAACGGAAAACGCGAGCTTAAAGAGCCATTGAAATCTTCACAAATTAAACCCGAGTTGTTTTGTAATATTTAAAGATTGAAAAGATCTATTTGGCAGAAATCTATCTTCGATCGAAGCTGCATTTATTTTAATTTCAGATGGGCACAACAGTAGAGAGCGAGACTCGTTTCCGATCACATTATACACTCGTTTCCGATCACAGTTAACAGTTCATTTCTTTTGTTCAAAACGGAATCAGAGTTCGTGTAGAAACATTTCAAAACTTTTTGTATATGAAATATATTCACACTCACAAGAATTCATACTAAATTCACACACCTGAAAATTCTTGATAAACTTTCGATTTAGGAAATCAAGTGATCTTATTACTTGCATTAAAGTATCAATGATACCTGAACGTATTCGCTTCACACCGGATTTTGATTATAAAACACTGGCAAGAGCTCTCTCATTTGTGCGACTGTTGCACTGTCCGATCAGCTGCATCCTGCCGACGAAGCTCAGCTGCTTGACGTCATCGAGTTCTCTTGGTTGCGGCAAAGCTTTCTTGAATTATTATAAAATTAATGAATAAATTAATGGAAGGTCAGGTGCAGACTGAGGGAGTCTTGTTATGCCGTTATAGAAGTTCTGTAATTTTGAGGAAATTAATTAGTATAAAATTTAAATGTTACAATTTATTCAATAATAAAAGCAAAATAAGGTACAAGGGATAGCATTTTAATAGAAACGACGACATGATGTAAACATGATGTAAAAAGATTAGATAACATGATGTAAAAAATATCTAATTTCTTCTCCATCGAAAACTAATGTATAAAATAGGCGTTCCTGATTTCTTGAACTGTCACGAACGGTGGCGCCAAGAATGTCCAACTAAAGGAAAACGAAATGCGGTTTCTTTAGTAAGACAAATAAATATTGCAGTTGAAACCTTCGCATACGGCCATCTGCTGGGGTTTCTTTGGTATGACAAATAAGTATTGCAGTTGGAACCTTCGCACACGGCCATNATGATTGCCATGATTGTCTCTCACCAAAGATTGCCATGTTTTTGTCTCACCAAAGAAACAAAAAATAAAACAGCGAAAAGAAAACATGTCAAGACAACGTAATGAGCTTACTAAAACTAAACAAATGAGCTTAAAACAAATGAGCTTACTAAAACTTTGCGCAAGCACGATTTTAGCACATGTCACTGAAAGTTCTATCAAACGCTTATGGCTACATCGATCTGTCTGATTTTTGGTGGAGAGATGCGGAAAAACATAGGGAACAAATCCTGACCTTTCAAATTTTATTAACTCTATAACTTTTCGAGTTACAGCCATTCAAAGTTGAGTTACGTTTTTTTTTTGGGACACCCTGCATAGCGAACTTAACGATAACACAGCTGTTTTATCGGGAGATAAATATTATATTATTATTTCGTAGGAATTTAAGTTGTTGAGTGAGAAAACGTAATTACTTTTTGGCACAGAATTATAGCCAACGGTACGCGCAGCGCAACTGTGATCGTGACCGTGAACGCTAAACTGTCGAGCTGATGCTAAATTAAATGGAAATTAATTCAGGATTCAATATGAAATTTGTTCAAATCGACCCTGCTGGACTTAACTACATATGTATAACTTTGAAATTACTGCAAACGTTATGAGTATGCTTTAAACTTAACCTTTTAAAGGTTTTCTACAGTCCTCATGTGACCGTATACGTCGACAAAACGAGTTCGTTACGAGTTCCATCGACGTCCTTGAACGCCTCGCGTTGCCTGCTAGTGATGGCTTTTCTGCAGCGGTGTTGTCTGATGTGCAGAAATTTCTGTAAAATCAAAAAACTCTCTAATTGCCGGATAAACGCAGCTATAAAAAAATACGTAGCTATTCCTTGTTTGGTTAAGTATAACAATAAAACACATATACTATATATATATATATTTGCTCAACGAAGCTAGTATTTTCTATAAGAAGTTGTTTTTCTACGATTACAGAAATTATTCTTGCCCACAACCAGAAATTTTTCTGCATCATCAACAGCACAGCTGCGCAGGTGCACCCGCTGCACAGTGCACTGCACAGTCTGCACGTCGTCACTCGTCAGTCTAAGCTCGGTAGCGGAGGTGAACGCTGCGTGCAGTTCAAGACTGGGCCGTTAGAAATTGGACTGTTGCTTTATGCTAACCTGTAGTGATTTTAATAGAAACACATATAAATATTTAGTGTGTGAATTGTTAAAAAACTAGTGAATCGTTTTTTAAATAACTTGAATCTTATCTATAGAAGGTCTGCGACTAAAGTGCTGTGGCGACTTGACTGGCATTGAGGTTAGTGTTCCAGCCCCGCCTACTCAGAGAAGGGCTATCTGAACCTGTGTCCTGTTACCAGAAGAAACTCGTGAATAAACCCTGAGCAAGACGGTCTGGTTCTGGTACCAGAATTACTGATGATTTTCTCTGCAGCGATCAGATCTCAGCGGCCTGATAGCGCTGCTGCAGTTATTCATCGCGTGCTGGTAGGTAGCGGACTTGTGCATATGTGGCGTTTGATGGAAAGTTTAAAGCAAATAAGGGTTTCCTGAATATTGGAGTGAGAGCAATATTAATATCATCGAATATATTAAACAAATACTCAAAGGGTTTTTGGTCAGTTTACTTGTCGTTGCCTCCTATCCTTGTAATGCTCAATAATTGAATGTTATAAATTCTTGTTAATTCAATAATAGCATATAATGAAAAATATACATTGGAATTGGAATTGGGGTGCGTGGTGACCTGCGGTCACGACCTTCAAATCGGCCATACACGCTGCCTAAAAACTTTTACTAGCATCAAAAAGAATTAAAAGTTCACACTCTTATGTTAACAAAAAAGTTCAAATATACCATATTCACAGCTGTCCTAAGAAAATATATAAAAATTTGACAATCCCCAAAAAGTAAAACAACGTGCTAAAACAATTCGGCACGATCATATATGTCTTACCACCCTCCCCTCTCACAACCCTCCATTCCTCAAGACTCCACTCTTATCATCCTCCTCCTCCACACGTTTTCCAAATATCTCTTCACACTCTCAAACATATAGCCGCAGTTGCTCCCTCAGACAGACCCGTAATTATCGCCATCCACTCTTCGCTTGTTCTCTCATGCCCCACCTCGTTAGTCTCACCTC
>NW_025934778.1:0-349 GCF_000764305.2 Hyalella azteca | reverse complement strand
CTATCAATCCCTGGCTGAAAATTACAGATGGTTTATACTTCGCCTAGCAACGGTTAGCCCCTTAAAGAAAATCTGGGCCGAAATTTGGGAGGCCAGCAAGGGCCTCCCAATACACTATGGAGCTTAATTAAGTGTCACAACAATCGCTCCACAGCAATCGCTCCACAGCAATCGCGCCACAGTATACATGTCACAGCAATCGTGCCACAGTAATCATGTTACAGCAATCGTGTCACAGTAATCGTGCCACAGCAGTCGTGCCACAGTAATCGTGCCACAGTAATCGTGCCACAGTAATCGTGCCACAGTAATCGTGCCACAGTAATCGTGCCACAGTAATCGTGCCACA
>NW_025934777.1:50934-54182 GCF_000764305.2 Hyalella azteca | reverse complement strand
TGAAGCGTGTGACAACGCGTTCAGATGCTTGAAGAGAGCGTTGGCGTCGACCTCTGTCGTTCGCCATCCAGACTTCGAACGAGAATTCATCTTGTGCACAGATGCTTCCTCGGAGAGTATGAGAGCAGTTCTTTCACAGAAAGATGATGGCGGTGTAAAAAAACCTGTGGCTTCTGCAAGTAAATCCCTAAACCTTGCACAAAAGGACTATAGTGTCACCAAAAAGGAATGTCTGGCCTTGGTCTAAGGAGTAAAAAAATTCCGTCTACCTGCTGGGCAGACGGTTTTTTGTGGAAACGGATCATTATTCCTTGCAGTACTTGCAAAACACTAAGGATAAATCCTCAATGATGAGTCGATGGTCAATGGCCCTGACGGAGTACGACTTTGTTCGCAACAGGCCGGGAACTAAAATCTCTCACGCTGATGGGTTGTCGAGGCTACCGATCGCTGCAAGCGACGAATTAAGCAATGAGGTAGAAGACGATGTCGCAGTTTTGGGACGAATAGCGCATGGACAACGTGACGAAGATCTCAAAAGAATGTTACAAAATGCAGAAGGGGACGTGGGCAAACTGAAGAGTACAGATGAGCCCTACTTAAAAGCACTAGGGAAGGCGAATCTGCAGCTGCTCAAAGATGGCCTTGGTTGGCGGTGCGGCCAGGGTGATGATTCGGCTGCATGCCGACCCAGCTTTCAAAGCCCACTAGGAGCGTGATCGGCTCTTACATCGGTTCCGAGAAAGGTTCTTCTGTCCTGTGGACTATAAATTGGCTTCTAATGTGTGTGCGACTTGTTTCGTCTGTCAGGCGAATAAAAACTATGGAGCCCAGAATCGCGAACACATGGTTTCCGTCCGTTCATCCAGGCCCTGAGAACTGATGACGCTGGATGGAATGGGACCTCTAGAAGAGACGCCGTCCGGCAACATCTATGTCCTCACCGTAGTGGACCATTTTACGAAGTACCTTGTGGCCGTCCCTATGAATCAAGCGAATGCCGAGAGCATCGTGAAAGGCCTTATGCAACAAGCTATCTATCCGCTGGGGGTCCCGTAAGCATTGCTGACGGATCGTGGGGCCCCCGTTCCAGTCGAAGCTGTTCACGAACTGGTGTGCAGGGTGGGGGATCAAGACGACGTCATGGCATCCTCAGACTAACGGGACCAATGAGAGAATCCAACGGCCCTCAGGAACCTCTTCCGCTCAAACCTGCAAGAGGATCAGCCATGGGATATGGTGATTGGGTCAATGTCGTTGGCTTACAATTCGACCTTGAATGAGACGACTGGCTTCACGCCCTATGAATTGATGTTTGGTCGTCCACCTCGCATCGCCCTGGATCGCGAACTAGGGGTATCTGCTGCTGATTACCCTTGTCAGTTCGAGTACGCTCGTAATTTGTTCGATCGGACTCAACAGATCATAAACGAGGCTTGGAAAAACACCGAAAAATCTCAAGAGAAACAGCAAAGACAGTACGACAAAAATTCTAAGAAAATTAACTATGAAAATGGGTAACTGCTCTGGATGGCGTCCCCACCCGCGAAGAAGAAGTCACTGGGAAGCTTGTGGACGGGCCCAATCAGGGTAATCTCTGATCACGGTGTCGTTGTGACGCTTGAAGTAGATGGGAGACCGTATCTTATTCGCAAAAACCATGTAAAGCGGTATGTGCCACCAATAACTTTGACTCCTGAGGATAGCGGTTCTTCACAGGAGTACGAAAGGAAGAAAGGAAATTCGGTTTTAGTTATAACGGGTAAATTGGACAGTTCGGGGGTTGAGACGTCTGGAGAGGAGTTATCGAGTAGCTCTACTTCGGAAGTCGAGTCGATGTATCATCTAAGGTCGCGTGCTAATCTTCGTCTCCCCGTTCGTTTTAGGTAAAATTTTGTTCCTTTAGTACAAGTTTTGTGAGCAGTAATGAGTGTGTTTTCAGAAAGCGTACTCCTTGGATCAGAGCAAGAGCTGATGAATGTACAGGTGACGGCCGAGGAAGATGAGTTATTGTTACGGAGTCCTAGGAGCACCAAGAGGGAGGAGAGGAGGGCAAAGTTGAAGAAGCGATTTGAAGAGCTTTTCGGTCCCGAGGACAATGAAAAAGAGAGTAAACCAAGGAAAAAGTTAGTGGAGGAACGGAGAGGGGATGTTTCTGGGTCTAGTAAAGAGAAAAAAGAAATCAGCGGTGATCCAATTGACTTGGAGAATTGTAGGGGGAAGGAGGGCTCTGAAGCAAAGTGAATGGTGACGAACGAAGAAGACGGCGGAAGGAGGAAAGGGTTCTCGACAGGTTCAGCTGAAACCTCGGGAAGGTGGCAGAGGCGTGTCAGCAAAGGAGGGCCGTGGGGGCGGGGAAACCGATGGATGTGGAGGTGATGGAAGTGGAGAAGAACTCGGTGAAGGTGGAGGTGATGGAAGTGGAGCGTCTCAGCGAGCCGGTCTCGTATGGACCTTGGAAGTTGCTTCCCGTTGACTGTACTAGAGAAACAGCGAGTGTAGGATCGCAAACTGACGCTTCTGATTTTTCGTCGACGTTTGAGATCCCCTCGGCCAACCCAAGATTAAGTGGCGAAGAGAAGGCTCGGCAGCGACGGCGATGCGTCGTTTTGGCGGTGCGGGGACTACGGGATCAGCGAACTCAGACCCCAAACATCACTACGCTGAGCGCGGTATCAGACCGAATCAAGGAGCGTGTTATTTATCAAGCGAGGGCGCTTGACGCTTGAGTAGGGGGCCTTATGACGGGATGCTCATTTCGTGGTATATTTTTTTCGTTTAACTGTACGTTCTATTGATCCTGTGCAAGATTAGTGACTAGTCAATTGTTGGTAACATTTATTTTATGACTGTAATATGGAATCTCATTCAACTGTGATATTATTTTGTTAACTCAAGGGTTTAATTTATTTATGACTAAGCAATGCGTAAACAAATATTTATTTCATGACTGTAATATGAAATCTCGTCTAGCTGTGACATTTGTAAGATTTAGTTGTTAGTGTCCAGGGACGAGACCGAATGTGTAGCTCCAATGTGATTGGCTGAGCTGCTCATGGCCTGGCGACGGTGCGCGCTAGATAGTCATAAACGATGGAGAGTTTGATCACTTTGGAATTAGTTTAAGATTATTCGACTTTTAACTGTGATTAGTCTGCCAAATGATTAAAAATATATTGACGTTATTGTATTATATTAGAATTATGTATTTTTTTGCACTTAGATAATGTTTACGGTCTGTTTTGTAC
>NW_025934777.1:17400-50429 GCF_000764305.2 Hyalella azteca | reverse complement strand
GCCCAAGACCAGCATATCTTTCATCCTCCTTTCCGTGCGTAAGCCTGCTAAAGGGCAGAGTAGACTAAGGGATTATATGTTAAAAGCCAAAGGTACAAATCCCCTTCATGGAAATTAACCAGCCAGCTAATGAGAAGTAAGCCACCAATACAATCGCTCTACGCCGTATTTAAAACCGCCCAACAGCTCTATGCCATGCCGTCTAACCTCCTCACGATTTTCGGTAAGCAACTCCCTACACCATACCGCTGTTGATACACAGCCAGCACTCCAGCCCGTCCGTTCGTCGCAGCTGTTTTCCCCCAGCAATCGGCATAACTCTACCTCCTGGCTCCTGGTCGCCGAGTGGTCGCGAGTGAGTAAAATCCTCCAAAAACTGGCCTGGAAGGAACACTAGAGAAAGAAACTTCGTTGAATCTCATTGTTTCCTCTGTTAAACGGCGGTGAGTGGTCGGGCCATGCACACATTTGATCACCGCTACTTCTTATTTTCTATATACTGTTATTGTTGCCTTCTTTGGCCTATTTATCAACATCTAGGTGTGTATTTTAGGTATTTGAACTTCAAATACCTAAACTACACGCATGAAGATGTGAAGTTGCCTCGTACGTCCCGAGTAGCCCCGGTTGACGGTATTTTTATAATTGTATTTGTTTTGTTTCTAGTTATACTTATAAATTCACATATTTAAAGATTGAAATTAAATATTTTAATTAGAATACTCATATTAGAGTCATTAGAGTGGAAAATCTTTCTAAATGCCTTANTGAGAGATGTATGATCTAAGTTATTGTACCTATACTAGTCCACCTAATTTTGCGGCCAAATGCTGGGCTGAATTCTGATGAGGAAGGGCCTTTGCTTTTTGATATTTTTAATGCCCTGTGTTGCTTTTCTTTTGCTTGCTGTCACGCTCAGCCATTGCGTCCACTGACTTTTCAAAAGCAAAAATAAGTGGTCTGACCTCCATACCAAGAGGTCCAAAACTACACAAGCTCTCAGGCCCAACGGTCATCCTTGCGGTTGTCCTGTGGCTATAAGTCTACCCTGCGTGGACATCCCGAAAAGAAGAAGAAGAAGTGAGGGCACTTGATGGGATGCACGCCAGAGGCCAGTATTGCCCAAGAACAGTATATTTTTCATCCTCCTCTCCGTGCGTAAGCCTGCTAAAGGGCAGAGTAGACTAAGGGATTATACGTTAAAAGCCAAAGGTACAAATACCCTCCATGAAAATTAACCAGCCAGCTAATGAGAAGTAAGCCACCAATACAATCACTCTACGCCGTATTTAAAACCGCCCAACAGCTCTATGCCATGCCGTCTAACCTCCTCGCGATTTTCGGTAAGCAACTCCCTACGCCATACCGCTGTTGATACACAGCCAGCACTCCAGCCCGTCCGTTTGTTGCAGCTGTTTTCCCCCGGCAATTGGCATAACTCTACCTCCACGCTAAACCCCGTCTCCCTTGCCTTTTTTCACCGACTGCTGGGCGGCTTTTCTTAGTTTCTGCTCACTTGACTGCATTACGCTATGAAAAGAGGATCTATACGAGTTGTAAACTACCTTAACCTAACCTAACCTAACCTAATTCGGATAAGCATCAAAGGTCTGCGAGAAATGCCTCCAGTTAGCCATGCGATAATGGTGGAGAGTCGGGGAAGTGTGGGGGGGAAGAAGATGCTGGGGGATAGTAAGGCAGGGAAACAGTGACGCTGGGTTAACGTCTTGCATAGTGGCAAACCAGAGCTTTTTAGAATCAGTTCATTTTTAATTTCTTCATTTACTCAAGATTTAAACCAATTTTTCAAGTATGATAATGCTGGTATCCAGGATACTTCACTGGTCTACTTATAGGACTCAAAAATGAACTTGAGGGAGAGTCTAAAAAACTCTGCTTTGCCACTATGACTGTCGTCTTGCGGAGTAAGTAAGGTGATGACGCATTACCGTTTGGTACAGTTCACATTTGCGGCAATGCAGTGTGGTTAGCGGACACTTGGCCCCTTGGGATAACAGCATGTGTAAGAAGTGATGGTATGGGTTATAAAACATTGGACTCCAATGTTTTATAACCCATACCCAGGATACTTTGCTGGTCTACTTATAGGACTCAAATTGAACTTGAGGTTGAGGGAGAGTCTAAAAAACTCTCTGCTTTGCCACCATGCTACACGCATGAAGTTGCCTCGTACGTCCCGAGTAGCCCCAGTTGACGGTAGTTTTATAATTGTATTTGTTTTGTTTCTAGTTATACTTATAAATTCACATATTTAAAGATTGAAATTAAATATTTTAATTAGAATACTCATATTAGAGTCATTAGAGTGGAAAATCTTTCTAAATGCCTTAAAGGTCAATACAATCTCAACCAACCCTTCTTGTATAAGCTACCCTAGCTAACACATGTAAATTGTATAATGTAATTACCGTCAACCGGGGCTACTCGGGACGGGCGGGGTAACTTGGGACAGTCCTCGGACACGGCATAAAACTGTTTTAGTAGCAAAACTAATTGGAATATTGCAAAACTAGATATAGTGGCATAAAATTCAACATTTTTCCTATTTAAAAATGTTCCTATTTAAAAATTTTTCCTATTTAAAATTCCTCAAAAACTGGTGACAAACAATATTTTGAAAAGTTACTTCTGCCAAGGTCTGTAGTAAAACAAATACCGTAAAATGGGGTAACTTTGACCGGCGGGTAACTTTGACCACTTTTTGTTTTTTTTAACAAAAACTCCCAAAACTCAGAAACGATTTGACATAGAAAAATTTTGTCAATGGTCATCAAAGGCCTAATACTGAGGCTACGTAACACAATAGAAAGATTTAAAAAGTTTGCATATCTAATAGGTTAAAAATTTTAAAATGTGACCCATGAAAAAGAGCTATTATTTAAAGCCTATCAGAGTACCCCCTGTAAGTTAGTCAGTTTTGTGGTGCGGCTCGTACCCGTCTCCTTGCTGTCCACTCCTGTAAGGTTGTCAGTTTTGTGGTGCGGCTCGTACCCGTCTCCTTGCTGTCCACTCCTGTAAGGTCGTCAGTTTTGTGGTGCGCCTCCTATCCGTATCCTTGCTGTCCATTCCTGTGAGGTCGTCAGTTTTGTGGTGCGGCTCGTACCCGTATCCTTGCTGTCCGCTCTCGTGGTCCTCAGTAGTTTATTGGGAGTCTTCGACGTTGTATGCCTGAGGCCCTGTTTCCCGGAGCTTTTGGACCTAATAAATTGTGTGCCATATACAGTGGAATTGTGTATCGCCCGAAGATCAATATTTTACGAAAAATTTCTCGTGTTCATTCCTCCTCTCTCCAACGCAAGGGAATTTAGAGCCGGACAAAAGAGCGATTCATTAGCCCTCGTGTTAAAACCAATACGCAAATCACCGTCAAGTCGGCACGCTACCCGTAACTATTTCGACTTCGCGGCGGTGTTTCCGGTTACATGTGTATTCCCGCGACAGGATACGTTGCTTGAAGTACAGTTGCAATATGATCTTGACAGGTTGGTTGACTGGGCTGATGAGTGGCAGCTGCATTTTAACGCTGACAAATGTAGTGTAATTGACCTTGGCAAGAATAATGAACAAAATGTGAAGACACTGTAGCAACGACAGTCATGATGTCGAAATCGATAATAGAAAAAGATTTAGTAGTTAATATCGACAATGAGTTTAAATTTTTCAAGCATGGTGAAGCTCAAATTTATAAAGCCAATAAACCATGGTTGAACTAGTATAAGGTTACCCATGAGATGCAAAATTTTTTGCGGATGTAGCTGGTTGTTCGTCTGTGACGTCACTGATCTCAGTGACGTCGCGGGCATTGGCCAATTGCCGAAATGCGATCAACCTGTCAACCAATTCGTCGTGGGAATGACGGTATTGTTACGTTTTTTTATGTCAATGACGTAACAAGAAATCTGAACTGAAAGACGGATTTCCTCATGGACCAACCTTATATTGTTCAACCATGCCAATAACGACATGGGCTGATCAGACGCCCTAACGAGTTCGCTTGTCTTGATGCACGGAGTACCAGCGTATTCTGCCGCAATTTCTGCTATTTCTGCTGCTTCTACCTCAGAGGTTGAGTAAAGTTAATGCACGGTGAAGCTGGCCGTTGGCTCCAGGGCTTATTTAAGAGGAAAATTTGTGGCCTACGGCTGGCCCCTCCTAATTTCTCATCTCGATTCGCGGACGGGTTATTTGTTTGTGTCATTCCGTTTTTTTACTTGGTCCGTTGGTCGGTTGACTCGGTTCACGCTTCACAGGGCAGTGAGGGCACTGGAGAGAGTCAGCTGCGTTCATCGAGTAAACATCTCTAGTGTCTATCGCCCTTTATTCCGTAAAGTTAACCGGTAAATAACCGCCTATAAATCACATATTACTTGATCTTGGACTACTATATATACCACGAGTATATTTAGTGAAGGGTCCTTCTAGCGTCAAGAACCCGGCTGGCTTTCTCTCCCCTCATGGTACCAATCCATAGGTTATTCAAAAGAACCTGGTCTTATGACATTTTGAACCGATCAACACTTTTTTACGGACCGATCGTAACACACCTTCACTGGCAAAAGCTTTCATACTACTGAAGAAAGGTCAGCTGACAGCTACACTGGCCGTGGGTTGGTGGGTGGGCCTTATTTGAATGCATGCATCGATTCGAAATCCTATAGACCCATAGTATACAAGTCATAGAGCCTAAATTTTTAATATCTATATAAAAAATGCACGTTTCTGCATGGATTATAATGCGTGTTAACATTAACAAACTTGAATTATCTCTGATGCAAGAAATATTTGCTTAAACAATTTTATTTTCAATATAAGCGACTGGATGCAAAAATCGGTTCGCAAGAACCAAGACTAGCCCCCAACAAGAGTAATTTCAAATTTTAAATTGACGTTTATATCTGAATAAAAGTGTATTTAGCCAGTATTTTTGCATCAGAGATACTTTCAAGTATTTCAATGCTAACAGCATCAAAATTCATGCAGAAACGTAAACTTTTAATAGGTAAACACTGAAATTTATGCTCCTACTCCAAAGAACTGACACCGATTTCAAATAAAAAATGACTAATGAATCGCGCTTTCTGGTAGCTTCTCTCACAGCTGTTGTTTAGCTTAAGTTGCCAATACGTATTTAATGTAGTCTTCCGTAGTTCCGTTGGTACAAAACTTACAAAATAACTTTGAATTATTGATTGCTAATTTCTGGCATTAGGTAAATGTTTATGATTCAAATTAATCATAGAAGTTGTATCTCCATTATTCCATGCTGAATTAATATTACCCATAGAAGGTTCAAATACAGGCTACAGTGATACAGATAGCAGCGGCAAAGAACTGAACTACTTTATTGTTTAGTCTCTTGACTAATAATATCGTATTCTGTTTACGTCCGGTCTCTTAAAGTGTTCCAGCAACATATTTTCCATTATTAATTATTTAAATGTATAAACTTGTGGTGCAGTAAGAAATAGATATTAAATTGTTTGAATTCTAAACAAGTTGACCCGTCCACCTCCAGATGCTAGCGCCAGCAGTGGCAGACAAAGGAACTACTTTATTGTTTAATATATTACTATAATAATAACAATATATTATTCTGCTTAGGCACAGTCTCTCAAAATGTTGCAGCAACATATTTTCCATTACTAATTATTTACATTTATTTGTTTGTAGTGCAACAAAATATTGCATTTTTTTTTTCACAGTCAATGTAGCTACCACCACCACGTTTTCTTGTGTGTGACGTCAGTACACGTCACGGCAGCCATATGTAAACAAACCACAGCTGACGCCTGACAGCACGACAGCTATGAAGATGGGAAGTTCAGTTTTGCATTGAAATCGATGGTTATTTGTGAATAATATTTTTGATTGTGATATTATAACATTTCTGATTGAGTGATTGTGAAGTAATTTTGATTGTGATATTGACACTTGACAGAAGTGTCAACATTTGAACATCGAAGTTCTAACATCATGAATTACGAGTGAAATTGTAAGGACTGACCAGAGCTAGAATCTTGGACTTGGCTGAGGCTTAACCAATCTTACCGATGTCATTGTCATTTTTTACGTCATTGATATCATTCTGGAACCAACGTAAGTAACTAAGGAATTTCCCAGTTCAAATATTTATTTATTTACTTATATCAACTTCAAAACTGTACACATTTTAAAATTGAGTTATTATGAGACCACAACTGAGAAAATGTTGCTCAATGGGTTAGTCCAGTCGTAAATGAGACTTTCGTTATTCCCTTCCTACCCTCCCCCCCACTGAGCCGGACCGGGCGATGCTCTTGCAAACCCATAAGTACTCACAATAATTCCCTGCCACCATGATTGGCACCATGGGGCATGGGTACAATAACTTAGATCATACATCCCTCACACTTCTTAAGTTTTTAGGTCATACCATAGTGGCAAAGCAGAGAGTTTTTTAGACTCTGCCTCAAGTTCATTTTTGAGTCCTATTAGTAGACCAGTAAAGTATCCTGGATACCAGCATTATCATACTTAAGAAATTGGGTTAAATCTTGAGTAAATGAGGAAATTAAAAATGAACTGATTCTAAAAAAGCTCTGGTTTGCCACTATGGGTCATACACCTACAGTTAGTTCATTTAGCCTACCTGACATTGAAAAAAAAAAAAGTATAGTCACAAACTCACAAATTGAAAAAGTACACATGACATAAGAAAATATCAGAAAACAAGGGTCATTACTCATTAGAAATCAGCACAGTTTTTGACCACATAATTGGGTGGACTAGTGAAAGTATGATAACTTAGGTCATAAACATGTAAAAAAAAAATCTGCATACACATACATACATATAAGCTGCATTTCTTATTTAGCTAGCTTATCTAAAGTTCATTTAGCCTACCTGACTTCAAAATGTATACAGTCAAAAGTTGAAAGATTTTTCTACCAAAATAGCATATATTTTGTTTCAGCATCAAGAAAAACAGTCAAAGACTGAAGATAAGACCAGTGACATGACTGACATCATCAGTCTTTTTACAATATCACATTTATGATTTAGTAAATTAGTAACAGCAATGCACTCTGCAGCAGCTTTCCTAACTTCCTAAGCGACTGCCGACTGATCTAGCCGCCGGAGCCGGGAGCGCTACCTATTAATGTTTTTTTCTTCATGTTTCAGACTCTACAGAGTCTTATATATGGTAATTTTAACTTAATTTCCAAACCGGTCAGTGTTACCCCATCACGGCTGCCATTAGATGATCACATTTTGCCCATTTGGGGGCAGCGCCCCCCATTTGCAAACTATGACACTTGCCTAAAATTTTTCTTTTGCATATGTAACTAGAAGAGTTCTACTACAATGCATGGAGTTATTTGGAGTTATTTTACCAAAAAATAAAATTGATTTTACCACCTGGTCAAAGAAACCCCAAGAGCTAGGGCCTAGGGTAACAAAGACCATCACTTTTTTTTAAATTACATCAAAACTATGAGAGGCAGGAGCCAGCAATTTATGGTCAGTAAAGCTAAGTATAGACCTGTATTTTGCATGTTTCAATTTAAGTTTAACTTATCTAGTAAAAAATGGCATCATTTTGAAAAAAAAGTGGTCAAAGTTACCCCAGTTTACGGTATTCACCGTAATAAAAAATTTTACTTACATAAAAGTTACATCCAGGTGTCGGCTTGAAAACATAATTGACAGATTTTGCCTATCTCATTCCAAAAAAATGGCGGTCATTTCCGCACAGCAGGGCTACTCGGGACATCCCCCTGGGGCTATTTGGGACACCCCCAAAAGCGCATTTACAGTAGAACCTCAATTAGCAAAGGCTCCAGTTAAGAAAAAAAATTGATTAAAAACAAAGAATATTGAATAAAATAACCTTGCTGAGCAAAAAAAAAGTTCACTTATCAAAAAATTAGTGCATCATCGGTCATCACAAAATTGTGCATGGAATGTCATATTTAGAATTGTGTACCAGGCATCATAGAACGAAAAGTAATTGACCTAAACTTTGATTTATTTCTCCAAAACATATGATGGTTGTCACTAAAACATTCCTTTCTGTTCTAGGTATGTTTTTCACAATCTTTTCAGTGCATTTTCTCATCTTTGGAAAAAATGCACTATTGTGCTCGTCATGTCTGTCCGTGCGTCCGTGACCTCAAGTTTTCGTCCACGAGAAAATGCGCTCTCTGTCACTGCAGTGAGTAGTGAGTACTGAGTTATATTTTTTTATAGTAAATTCACTTAACCCAATTAAAATGGTGTGAAATTACAATCCGTCCTGTAAGCTTACAGATACAGAAAAAAATGCTATAAGGCTGCTGATATGAAGCTTGCAAGTTGCAGTGTACAAGTTCGTTGTAAATGCTCAATGGCACGTTCATAGATACGGTAATATCGCATCAATAATACAGTAATATCGCATCAATAATACGGTACCGTCAACTGGGGTGACTTCAGCCGCTGGGTGACTTTGGCTGCATTTTTTATTTTGTTTTGCAAACAAAAGCAGAGTCATAAACGATGGCCAAAGTCACTCTGGCATTTATGACATCGTTTACGACCCTGGCGTTTATGACCCCATTTTTGTTTGCAAAACAAAATCAAAAAGGCACTTAAGTCACCCCAGTTGACGGGAATTAATGTTTATGGTAATATATCAATAAAGGAAAAATGAGTAAAAATCACAGAAAATGTCATTTATTCTACCTCTACATCATCTACAATGAAAGAGGACTTCAGAGTACTGTTAGTAATGGATGAGTACACTCTGCATGCTTCAAATATTTTAAAATAAAGTTTTATTGCAAGTGTCCTGAGTAGCCCCGTTTGACAGGGCTACTCGGGACACTTTTTTTTTGCTTCTGGCACTTTACAAATAGCATATGGAATTTTTTTGACAATGCCATTTGATAGCCCTCGCAAAGAGCTATAAAATGAGCCAAACTTGTTTATGAAATGTTTCATCATAAGAAGTTATTAACAGTTATTAACAAAAAAATGCTCAAAACTGTCCTGAGTAGCCCCGGTTGACGGTAATATATAACAAATAATCAAATAGATAGTTAAAAACTATTTATAGCCCTATAAGAATTAGCTAAGCTGCTAGCTATGTACAATGTATTGCAACACTTGTTGCCTCTGTACCAAAAACATACAATTCATTGGAATATAAAACACACTAAAGGCAACAGGTTCATATTCCAATTTGTCATAGGACATTTATACTAAACCATGAATAACAATACCTCAAAATAAATTAAAGACTGCCACTCAATATATTTAAAAAATTGAAGAAAAAAAAATCAAGCGATTTAATCACATGATTTAATCAGTTTGATTTAATCATTGCCAGCCCTGGCACCTTTCCAAGCAAAAGCTGGTTAAACACTGAATAAAGAAAAGGGGCAGGTCTGTCCTGTCAGCAGCTAGCAGCTAGCTTTGTTTTGAATTTTGAAATTCTGAATTTGAAATCAAAAGCCCTGGTTTCAAGTCCTTAGGAGCCTAAAATATATTAAAAATTTACATATCTGCATGGATTTTGATGCTGTTAACATTGAGAAACTTCAAAGTATCTTTTGTGCAAGAAATACTTGCTAAATAAATTTTAATTTTGATAAAAATGTCACTCCAAAATTGAGTGGATCCAACTTGGATTGCTTGGATCACTCAGTTTTCAAGTGATGTTTATGTTGGATATAAAACAAATAAAAAAAACTTTTAAAAACCACGTTTTCTTAATGGACAAAAAAGAAAAACATTTACTTATGTAAGAGTAAATGTTTTTCTTTTTTGTCCGTTAAGAAAACGTGGTTTTTAAAAGTTTTTTTTATTTGTTTTATTTCACTATTTTTAGTTTTGTAAAAACCAGAAAAACGTGGTTTTTAAAAATATTTTTTATATATATTTATTTTCTACTTTTTAGTTAGCAATTCAAATAAATTTACAGGGTTGGCAAGTGTGGATATTCAAGAAAAGACTCAATTCCAAACCATGAATTTTTAGTGTTTTTTTCAATTTTTTTTATTTAAAATTTTTTTTTCAAATTATTATTTCTGATGATCAAATCTTTAATTGTTAGGCAGCATAAGCATGCATGCCAAATTTCAACTTACTAGGATGTTTAGAGTGCTCTAAATTAAGGTTTGATTTTTTGATGACAGAAACGCATGAAACGAAGTCAAGAAAAACGTGGTAATAACATTTATTTAGTGAATATTTCTTGCATGCAAGATACTTTGAAGTTTCTCAATGTTAACAGCATTGAAATTCATGCATAAACATGAATTTTCAAATTTTTAGGCAGAAATTTAGGCTGTTGAAGACTTGAAACCAGGTTTTGATTTCAAATTCAGAATTATCAACAAAGCAAGTTGCCGCAGCTGCTGTCACGCAGGTTCTGAGAAGTCCTATTTTTTCTGAAAT
Organism: Hyalella azteca; assembly: GCF_000764305.2. Lineage (NCBI taxonomy): Eukaryota > Metazoa > Arthropoda > Malacostraca > Amphipoda > Hyalellidae > Hyalella > Hyalella azteca. Next base: position 39,989 of record NW_025934777.1, on the reverse strand, counting down.
ATTGTGGCTCTAATATAGAATTTCAGTAGGTATGAAATCTTGTGGCTCTAGTGTCATTTATTTCTATTTGATTGAAAAAATGGTGGTTTGCACTGTGCAAATATGTTGTTTGCTTGTTTCATAAAATTTTCAACTTCTAAAATCTGCATTACCTCGATACTTCAGCCAAAATATCCTGCAGAACGTAATAACAACAAGTCAAACCAAAACATTTCCTTGAAGATCTTGTAGTTGTGGTCACGTCAGAGTGTCAGACTGCATTATTGCATGTTCAGTTGCCACTGAAGTGTAGGCAAATGGTAGTGTTACTGTTTGACTGTTTTTAGAGTAAAATTAGTGATTTGGGGTGTCACGTGCACGGGACTTGGTAAATAGGTTTGCTGCTTGTAAATGGCTTTCAATAGCAAGATATGGAATTCACAGCTTGAAGAAATGGAATCATGGCTGGCAAACCCATAAAACCACGGCTCAAAAAGTTGTGGCTTGCCAAATAGATATATTCCATGCCGGTCTGGTGGCTTGCAGCTGATAATGTTATAGTCAAGAAGTGTTATAGGCTACGTTCTTTAGGATCATGATAGTCCATTCAAAGCACAGCTGTGGTTTAATCTGACAGGCTTTCCTGATTAGAGACAGTCCAATGGATGTGAGAGAGAGTCAGCGACACTCATAAAGTAAACACCTTACCATTGTGCTCTGTGATTCCTCTGAGATAAAATTAATATTTTCCTTTGTGATCAACATAATACTTGGAACATCCATCAACTTGATTTTGAATTTGCTTCTCTATAGTATATGCTACGAGTGTATAACTCAAGTGTTCGATTTCATTTTCAAGAACATATCTGGCTTTCTCACCCCTCCCCACTCCATTTCTCTTTATGAGAAGAGGCAGTAGGTAGGAGTAGGCCTCACCACCTGCAAGCCCACTCAAATAAACTAGGTATTAGTTATATTCTAGTCATGGTTTGTTATCAGATAAATGAATTATTAGACATTTGATTATTCTATTTGTATTGCATTTTCCATAAACTGATGCTTTTTATTATGCAATCAATTTATGTCAAATTTAGGTATTATTTCTCATAAACCCCCTGTCAATTTGACTAGATTTCTGTGTAAGCATTTCTGAAATCCCTGTGTGCAGCATTAAAAGCTCTTTTGCATTGAAATTATACCAAGTTATAGGTATACGCGTGCGATTAACGACCAGAGAATAAGTTGATTTAAATTATCAAAGAGTCGTACAATTCTTCAGATGACATTGGTAGATCGAAAGGCATATATCAGGAAGTAGTTTAGTTTATTAACGACGTTTCGAATGTAACAAACATTCATTTTCAAGTTACAAAGAGCATTAAATATTGAAATTCTGGTGGAAATAAGTACATAATATATGTAAATAGGATACTAAAGTAAAATTTTGAATCAAAAAATCACTCTGAAAATCATTTCAAAGTTCAGCCAAATCCGGTAGTTAAGAAAGAGGTAGCAGGCGTCCAATTCGTAGAGACGATGAGGCTAGCCATCTTCGGTCGATTGATGTCAGGCCACTGCTTGATGACAATGCTGGTGGGTTCCTTCAGCGCAAAGCGAGTGACGGTCTGGTTGTGAGATTGTCGCATGTGGTTCCCTTGCCCTCCGGGTTGGAGGTAGCTAATGAGACAGCGTCTCGGTGTCTTGGTTGTTGATCCAAAGTGTCCGATGTAGTCCATGAGATGAAGAAGTCTACAACCTTCTTTGAAGCAAAATTTATAGACCACAACGGCCTCTCGGAAAACTCCCGAGTTTTTGCGAGCGCCATTTTCGCGTTTTCCCTCAACAACCAAGACACCGAGACGCTGTCTCATTAGCTACCTCCAACCCGGAGGGCAAGGGAACCACATGCGACAATCTCACAACCAGACCGTCACTCGCTTTGCGCTGAGGGAACCCACCAGCATTGTCATCAAGCAGTGGCCTGACATTAATTGACCGAAGATGGCTAGCCTCATCGTCTCTACGACTTGGACGCCTGCTACCACTTTTATAACTACCGGATTTGGCTGAACTTTGAAATGATTTTCAGAGTGATTTTTTGATTCAAAATTTTACTATAGTATCCCATTTACATATATTATGTACTTATTTCCACCAGAATTTCAATATTTAATGCTCATTGTAACTTGAAAATGAATGTTTGTTACATTCGAAACGTCGTTAATAAACTAAACTACTTCCTGATATATGCCTTTTGATCTACCAATGTCATCTGAAGAATTGTCCGACTCTTTGATAATTTAAATCAACTTATTCTCTGGTCGTTAATCGCACGCATATAAATCAACAAATTCTGCCATCTAAAACTAGTTATAGGTATGTGCACAAATGACTTATTAATGACATGCAAACCACAACCAACCAAAATGGCAAATCAGCAGTTTTCCTTTGCAAGCTCAGGACAGAAGACATTTAGTTTTTAAAGCCCTGCATAGATTGCTAATTTGGGCAAGTAATAACTCCATACTAATTTTGCTTCTCTATGTTTTGCTGCTTGGGACTGAAAGGGCTCAGAGATATGTGTCAAGAACCATGCATGTTTTCTTGATATGGAATCTTTATGTATAAGAAGAGCTATGCTGAGAAATATCTCTAGTTCTTGCTTGCTATGAGGCTTGTTGCTAAATAATTTAACCTAGATGATGTGCAAACCAAATTTATGATTGAATATTTTTTTTTTTGTGCAGAGCTATCAGTTGAAAAAAATAAAACAGGATAAAAGACTGCCTCATATTAGATGAAATGGTTCAAATTATTTCTGAAATGTTAAGCACAGCTTCTTCTATGTTGAACCGTGATGTTAGGGTACGATGTCCTTTGTGTAATGCAAAATCACAAGTCATTTACTGTGTTGAATGTTTAAATTCTGGAACATTTTGTCATAGTCAATATGAAAGTGATGGAGAAAGGTTGGTGAATTGTCTCTAGTATATGTCTTATCCACAACTCATCATTCATATTATTTGATAGGCACCTTCACAATCATATACCACTGTTTTAATCCTAACAGTAGCTTACCAAGATTATGTCAACATTTCATTTTTGATACTATTTTACAGTGAAATCATTAGGCTTTTTTTAGAGGGGTGTAGCAACCCTAGAATATCCAAAAGTCCCTGCAAATGATTTTATGTTTGTTTATTAGTCATTATTAATTTTTTATAAAAGAAATCCCTAAAAATTCAACATAATTTGGTATAAATATAAATTGGTATAGAAAATCTTACAAGAAGTCAATTATTAACCTCAATATTATTATAAATCTTAGGGATCTTAGCTCCCCTGTCCTCAAGACCTGGTGATGCCCCTGCTATCCAATTAACTTAAAATAACAAATATTTAATTTTTGGCTTGCCTCTGATAACCTTGAAAATTATCTGTGTAAATTCATGCATACAGTATGGGTCATAAAAATTAACCGTAGGACCTATGTGTTGTTCTGGCAAGTACTACTGTTTTAATTAATAAATCAAAGTTGCGGCTGAAAATTCAAGAAACTCTAATGCTAAAGTGTAAAATACTGAAACAAGGGCTATTCAGAAAGTAGGGAATGTTGTGTAATAAAACAAAAACTAGGCCCAGGAAAAATATTCTTCTATATACATACATCTGAAAGAGTGACTAAAATGCTACTTTTCTACATAGTCACCAAACAAATTAAGGCACTTATCATAGCAGTGGACAAGCTTTGAAATTCCTTTGTCATAGAAATCTCCCGCCTGCAATCTCTCAGCCACTCAAGTGACGCACGCCCAGAGCTTGTCATCATCAAAATGCTGTGTTGCTAGCCAGTTCTTCATCTTTGGGAACAAGTGAAAATCACTCAGTGCTAGGTTGGGACTGTAGGGTGGAGGTGGGAAAATTTCCCACACAATCTTAGTCACTGAGTGGCTGATATTACAGGCAGCTGATTTCTATGATGAAAGAATTTTAAAGCTTGTCCACTGCCATGATAAGTGCCTTAATTGGTTAGGTGACTATGTAGAAAAGTAGCATTTTAGTCGCTCTTTTAGATGTAAGTATTGTCATGATTTGTTATGGTTTCAAGCTAGAGGTCAGCAAGTTATTTGTATTTGCAGGTACATGGATATCTGCGTGAATGTGTTCCGAATAAGAGGAAAGATGAAGCTTCTGGAGCAGAAAATACTAGAACTTGATCAAGAAAAACAACGAGCATCGCTTTTGGTAAAGGGCTATTTCTGCAATAGGTATATTTTTTATTTCTTATCATCTTACTAAAAAGTTTATTTGTTCTGTTTCAAGGATCATCTTGATATTTTCAAATGTCATGTGTAGTAGTTACTCTGAAATATTTAATTCACTGTTACTTGTTCATTAGTTATGTTTTTTATAATAATTTTCAGTACTGTACTGTACTGAAGATCTTAATTTCTGAATAAATAGTTTTGAATATGTTTGATGTACTTTGTGAGGCTGTTTGTTTGAAGCTTGTTATCAGAATCATGCAGTTTATCAATTTTTTAATATAAAACTAATGACTTTATATTTCAGATGATTCAAATTGAGAAACAGAAGAAGAAGAATGAAAACATGCAAAACACAGCCATTGAACTGAAGAGGAATAATGATCTCTGTAAGTTGTTTAGAATTTGTGATAAATATTTCTTTGAAATTTAAGGCATTACTGGAAACCACTGCTAGCATCAAGTTGTAAGAAGCTTGAAGGTTTAAATCAGGTTATGAGTTAGGTGAACAAATTTCCATTATGTGCATGGAAACTGCTTTCTTCAATCCTAAAACATTGTACCGGTACGGTACTCTCATACCAAGGACAAAAATTTTATGTTTATTTTTCATTCATGTTTTATTACTTGGAGTTTGCTTGTCAACCTTAACATTCCTTGTGCCATGAATGTTATACCACCAAAATTCACTTTATAAAGAATAATTTTTTTTAGTGACCAGATCCATTCTCATCCCTTGAAAAATTCTGGCACAATCAATATAGGTAAATAACGAATTTATAATAGAAGTTATTATTCATGTATAGGTATGTACCTTTGTATACCTATATCAATATTATTGTTAAATATTAAAGAATAAATAAATAATATTAAAGAATGCTTTTAATAAATATTAAAAGCAAAAATATTTTTATAAATCAAATATTGTACTATAAACCAAATATTTTAACATTAAAGAATGAACCGAGATTATAAATCATCAGGTAAAAGGTGAAATTTAAATCACCAGTGGATGCTGCTGTGTTAAAGTGTTCAGCAGTAATAAGCTTAACACTAACAGTGTTGCATCAGATACAAACTTGCCCAAGGAGCTACCCACTTATATACCATGCAGGCTGAGACAACTGGCCTCTAATTCCTTGTCATTTTGAATGTTTACACTCTATTTTAGACTTATTTCCCCCATATTTTGCATTGCAATGCTTCATCATTTATCCTATAATTTTGTTCAGTTATGGTACCGACTTTAACAGCTTTGATTGTGCCTTTGTAATGACCAATACAAGGCATTTAACTAATGCATGCTGTGAAAAAATATTCAGAATAATATCTTGAACTATTTTAATATTTTTGGCAGGGATTTTAATCAATTAAAAGAATAAATTTTAATTCAAGGATTATCAATAAGAATTTTCCCATTGAAAGTCACATAAACAATTTAAGTGAAAATGACATAACATGTTTCTCAAATTTGCTTGAACATTTAAATATATGTATTTAATGTGAACTGAGATTGGAAATATTGTCTAATGATAAAACGAAGGTGACGGGAAATTTAAATAAAGAATGGATTTCATGAAATCCTGCTGCTGAATATCTTCCTTTGCTTCATACTCTAAAAACAGTAGGCATTTTAAAAAGAAACCATTCTATTTAAATAATACCCTTCCACTTAACATTGTTAATAGATTAGTTTAGTCCTGTCACTTTCTCTTCTTTTGTTTTATTTTTGATTTCAATAACTACCATGCAAATTTCTCATTCAAATCTATGAAATATATATTATTAATTTTTTTTTATGTTAATTGGGCTTGTCTAAGACTATAGACTGTTATGTTTAAAATTTGGGTGAATTTTCTTGCTATATTCTTGGCAAATGAATTTACATTTAATTTACAATGTAAACAATCATTTGACCTAAATTATTGTACAATCATATGTAAGGTAACATTCAAGATTAATTATTCAAATAACCATTTTATGCATATCTATGACTATATCTATGAAGCTATGGCTGACATTTAAGTTTTTCACTACTATTGCTCATTAATCAAACACTACAAATGAGCAGTGCACAAAAAATCGCAGCGCACAGACAGTATGATCGAGCATAGACATCGAATCAACCTGCGTTACCGTAGCAGCATGGCGCCGGCCAAGGAAATGTTGGCTTCAACCAAGAAAAAGGTGAAACAATTTTATAGAAAGTACCGTACCGTACGGTAGTTTGTACTCAGGATATCATCAATACTTGAATACTATCATTCATGATCCCTTTATTGTTTTTGTTATTCTAAATGTACTGTTGAAAATATTTCTACCTTAAGTGTTGAAATGCAAATGAACAATCATTTTCATTAAAAATACAATAATTTTGCTCCAATCTGTATAAACTTGTCAAATATCCAAATGTCCATAATCCTATATTATTTCTGAATTGTATCATAACTTGAGTGAATAATTCTTAGAATGTCTTTGAACATTTCTTGCAGGCATCTATGCACTACAAGGAGCTGCAAGACATTAGTGGTCGCCTCAAGGTTCATAGCTGCGCACTCATTGATGATCTCTTGCGCTTTGTGTTTCCTCTCGAGTATTTGGGGGAACGTCACAGGTGAATAATGCTACATAATTAATGCTAAAGTAAGGAAAATGATATGAAGCAACGATTCCACCATGCAGTTGAACAAAGCTGGGGCCATACTTTCAAAACTCACTAAGTGAACGTAAATACTTATGCTCTATTTTCTTGTCTGCCATCGGTGGATTTTGCTAGAAAGGCCGTCAATGATTGGCTGATGAACTTAGGATCTCTTATTTTTTTGAAAGTATAGGCCTAGATTATTTCATGTTGATTAATGCAATCGCTAAGAGGACACAAACGTCTAGTTAACTCACATTGTTATAGTATTCTCCAATAAAAAATATTTTTACTTTTTACATCAAAATTCATGCACACGGACTAAATTAGACCAAGAAATCAATACTGAGGAAACCAATTTTTGTCACAAAATAATATAAAGTTAGCCCATTTTTACTTGAAAACACAGATTATGTGAGGCCAACTTATCTCAGATTCATTTTTGTGCCTTTTATGCTCCTGTAAAGCAACCAGGCCAGTGCTCAATTCAACTAAATGATTAATGTCTCCTGACAATTCAAGTTAATCCATGTCTGTAGATGTTTCCCTGCATTACTTTCTACCTGGCTTTTTATGTGCTTTCAAAGTACTTTATTGCTGTGCAATTCTTTTTACCCAGTGATGACGGTGTAAGAATGCCATGTGCAAATGATAATTTCCATGCTTTTAATTTATATTCTATTTGTTACATTTCATATTACTACTTTAAGGGGATCTGCTACCCTCCGGAAAAACTTCTACAGTTATTTTCCGATCATCATGAAACTTCACATAAACATGTAAAATGTAAAAAAAAAATTTTGCTTCTATGAATTTTGCGAAAAAATTGATAGAAAAGTGAAATTCATAGAAAACGGCTAAAAACGGGTACTTTAGAAAATCTATCTCCTCCTACAAATATCATCCTACAACATCGAGACACGTATCATTCTATTCGTAAAGACCATACCTGTCGATTCAAACATGGGTTTTCTCATTTTCCCCCCTCCCCCCCTTCTCCCCCATATAAAAAAACGAACCAGACAGAAATTCAAAAAAGTGATGTTCAAATCGATAGGTATGGTCTTTACGAATCGAATGGTATATGTCTCATTGCTGTAGCTTGAAAACTGTAGGAGGATATAGGTTTGCCGTGAGAGCAATAGGAGGTTTTCACCACGCCCAAAAAACTGGCGCGTGGCACGTAAAATGACGTAAAAGAGTCGTAACGTAGCCTAGATGCCGTAACTAAGCCTCAAACCAAGTCAGGAAGGCATAGAGCAACTGGCTGCACACCTCTCACCTCGCTGTCGTGATTGGCACTAACTGCTTTGGCGACAGCAGGCTGTATTTATAGTCCTGCCTTCGAACTACTCTCATAGGGATTACTGAAGGCCGCCCAGTACCGCCCCCTGTTCCACGGTGTGTTGTGTATGTAAAAATGCACGTAGAAAGATGATTCTGGTACCGTTACACGCGTCAGAAAGTAAGCTTTAAGATGAGTATAAACACCGGATAATGCCATAATTGGCCGCTTTACGTCAGACGTTCCTTTTTAGTGTGTCTAGCCTTCGAATTAATCCATGACTTTATACTGTAGGGGCCTCAAAACCGCCCCCTTTGGGGAGCTGTCACGAAATCAATTTTCGACGTAGAGAGATGATTCTGGTACCGTTCGATGCGTCAGAAAGTAAGCTTTAAGATAAGCATAAAAACTGGAAAACGCCAAAATTGAGAATTTTAGGGTAGCCGGTCCCCTTAAGCATACTGTTTCCATTATATAGATCCTAATGTAACATATCATTCACAGTGGTGAAGGTGCGGGTCCCTTACAACTAATGATGCAAGCTCCTGAGGGCTCCTTGTGGTCCATTGACGACGCTTACTCCTTCTCTTTGTATTCCATCAGTAAATTGCTAATCCCAGGCTCAGGGTCCCTCCTGAACTTCATACCAAGCGGTTAGTAACAGTCCAATTTATTTATTTCTAACTGCAATAAATAGTATCAACTAGTTCATCAATGAAAATGACTAGAAAATTTAGCTACTCTTTTTATCCAAATTGCAGTCCAGCCATACCATATGTTCTGTAGAATTTATGAATGACTTAAATGATCGCTCTTTACACTTACGAATCAAGTTCATAGAAGAAATTAAATCCACTTTAAAATTTACAGAAATTAAATTGATGAAAAAATACCTGTATGCATTTCTATCAACTTGTACGTAGCTATAATCTGATGGTATTATTGGAAGTAGTTTTTATGAGAAATTTAAAGTAGTTATAAAATTCTGTTGAAATGAGGCGGAATAGGAAGTCAAATTTCACATTCTGTTTCAATCGCTGAAACATCTATGGGTTGAGTGCTTATNGGAAGAGGAAGCCAAATTTCACATTCTGTTTCAATTGCTGAAACATCTATGGGTTGAGTGCTTATGGCGGCACACGTCACTTTTGCCAAAATGTTTTGCTACATTGCAGAGACATTTTTTGACGATCACATTATGCTTTATGAAGAGCATTAAAATTCCAGTTCACTGTGCAGAATGAATGGCTATATGAATAGGATCCATAACGTGTTGAAGTATAAATATAATTAAAACTCTAGCAAAAGTAATGGCACAAAAGGAGCGTGTGCCTAAGTCTGTGCAAGAAAAATTTTGAAGGCTTAAGCTGGTTGAAGATTTTTAAATTTTTAATTTGCGCGATCTAGATAAGTTACAGCCTCAGGTTGGCATTGTTTTGGTCGAATATGATTTTGTGTGCTACAATTTCAGACAACCGTCAATTCATGCCTAATAGTTAGATGATTATCATTACCTTCTTGCCCATAAAGATGGGCTCGGAACTTCATGGAAACTTACAGCCTAGATATGATTAAAGACGAACTATTTCGTAGAGCCTATAGGTAAATCAAGTGCTTGGTCATTTTTATCCTTCCTCGTTTCCATTTATTTCTCGCTTGCTATTCAACCAATGTGTCACATGCCATCGAAATTCGTTTGAACCAGACGCCACAATAAGTGCTTCGTAAATAATTAAACTTCTATTCATGCACCCTATTCATGCACCACGCCATTTCTAAGCATGCATCTAAGGTCTGGCTTGAAAAATTCAGAAAATCGTATTTGCTATGTATGCATTTGAAGTTACGCATCGGCAAGTATACAATTAATGTTATGAATGTGGGAGAAGAGCTGCAATTAGTATTTAACTTCTAACAGTTTTAATTCGATTCTTGTTCTAAAAAAATGCCTATAATATATAAGTATGTGCATGTAGTTATCCAACTGATGCAAAAAAGCACACCTCTAAGATATCTTAGGCTGTTGACAGGCCTACATATCATGGCTAGCTGCATGTGCGTTGTCGGGGGCACAAATTACTTTCTGATCCATAGTATCTAGTGGTGTAGTGCAAATGGTGAGCTTGCTACCAAGCATCTACAAGCTGCTGGTCAACATCAGGCACCTACAAGCTGCTGAATGATGAAGCTGCTTCTTAGGTTACAACTGTACAATGACCTACGATTGAAATATTCAAGAGGAATGTTGTTCTTTAGGATATAGAATAAATTTTCTGATTTATTTAAATGTTGACTCCAGACGTGCATACCAGCGACGAGGTCGTGGAGGCGACGTGCCCGGACTGGGCGGTGGGTCGCGACCAGATGCCGTGTCGGGTGCTGAGCATCACGGCGGCGCTCACGCACGTCACGCTCCTCGTCAACATCATCGCCTGCCTCATGCAGGTCGTCCTGCCCCATCACCTCTCACACGCGTCAGTAGCTCTTCGGTTACACGCTTCTCTTCAGTGCATACTTAGAGGGATGTACCAAAAGTTTGGCAAAAATTTGCCTTCACGGTGACGAAAAGGCTCTTATTCCATCCCGATACAATACACGTAGATATGACAAGTGTAGTTCATTGAAAGGTGCAACCCAGCGTGTCGAATTTTCCACTGATAGTAAATATCGAAGGTGTCGTCCCATTTCACCTAATAATCTGTTGCAGGAGAGCGTGATACATTAATATCTATTTTATTTTCTGTACTGTTATACCTATGTGTCATTATCAGTTGCTGTCCCTAAATGGATGATATTAATCAATCAACAACAATTTTTTAAGGGTAATAATTATATTCGATCAACATTAGGTAGCCAGCAACAAAGGAAAACATTACCCAGTACACTCAATAATTCCCTAGACCTGGACGATAACCTTGTAGCACTCAACAGATGAACTTTCAACAGCTCGAGACCATGAAATTGCTTCGTCATTGTTGGTAAGATCAAGCGCAGTAACAATAGTCTAGTCACGTAATTAGTCTGAAAATGGACATAAGACATATACGGGAATGCCACCATGCACAGAATCTTAAACTTCTTGATAGAGTAGGAGATAATTTTTTCCGCAACCGCGCTGTGCTACAATTTGGCAAAAATACTTCATAGATGTTGTGAAGAATTTTGCCGTCACCAAATGATTGAGTCAGCGTGGCATACCGTTACACTGTACATTGCCCTTGTGAAGTCAATATTTTTAGCCAGGTTCGCAGTTGTCATTGCCCTTGTGAAGTCAATATTTTTAGCCAGGTTTGCAGTTAATCACCATTGTGATGCACTTTATTCCATGCCTCGTGACCAGAGAATAAAGAGAGACTTTTCTCTCTGATGCTGTGATGCTTTAGTCAGGGGCCCCCAAAGCTAAATATTGTAATAGTTTATATGTACGTTAGTGTTTGGCGTGGTACTAATCTGCTTCAATCTTTCTTTAAAATATCAGAAAATCAATAATGTCATTTCAAGATTATTGAAAATAGTGGTGCAAGTGAGCAATAGAGATTAATGGATTCAGAGCCCTACTACCCCTCTAGATGAGTGCAAAGAATATATTGCCTCTGTTTTTGGGTGATAGAATGCTAATAGTTTGTACAGAAAAAAATATTTATTATTAAGAGTTTTTTATATACTTCCATTGAATGAATACGCGTTTTAATCGTCGTGCCTTCCGAATCAACTGAACAGTGTTCATTTGCTCGAATTTCTTTAACTATCGCACGTACTTTCGCGAAGTTATTAAGAGAATGCTAGAAGTAATTTCAAATAATGCCCCAAAATGATTCATTGACATGATCTCTAATACTACAAAAATTATCTGCAATTTTTATCTGGTTGATATTGATTACTATTGTTTGAATGCAGGGAATTCAACGACCACGATTTGACGGAGGAAGTCTTGAATTTTCTGCTGACGAAGCTGAGCATCAACGTGGTGGTTCTAGCTACGGCCGTGGGCGTGGCCCCCGACTCTCTCAGTTCTCTGCACTGCATCGTCAAGAACCTCGTGCTCGTCATCAAGCACCTCAGTCACGCGTCAGAATTCTGCGTCTAGCACTTGTGCCTTTGAACTAAGATGAATATATAATTCAAATTTTGTTGATAAAATAAACTACCTAATATTTATCCTCAGGAAGGGTTGAGCAATTTAGTGAGACTTGAATATATATTGCGCCAGTTTGGAGTAAGCTATTGGATTAAATTTTATAAATACTTTTTTAATAAATGTATGTATATGAAAGTAATTGCTGGCAGAAAAATTCGAGAATAATACGAAATTTTACTTTAATGGGCACGAGAATTGTAGATTTTTATGGCATACAATTTCAAAGTAGAATTTCAGTGTAGATTGTTACATGAAATAGTTCCAGTACATACATCATTTCAACAGCCCATCAAATAAATTTGTATTAATTATTATTTATATCTATTATTATTATTTGTATCAAGAATTGATTTTTATAACCTATGAGAGATACAAAACCCTATCCCAAGTGAGAGCCTCGCTCGCATTGCAGAAAGATAAGTCCTGCCGTGCACCTCTCGGAGGCGGCGTACAGAGAGCTGCATCGCGGCAGCGGGGCGCTCACCCTGCGCTCCTACACGCGCTGCAAGAACTTCCTGCCTTACCTCAACTCGGCCCTGCACGAGAACACCGAGCAGCTCCTCTACGACTACCACGTCGTGTCGTCGCTAGACCTCGACTTAGCCGCTACTTAGACCAATCTCAGGACACTAGTTTATTGGTTAATTTCTTAACCCGGATATTGTATTTAGAAACAGTCACATATGAACTCAAAGCGCTGGTACCATGTTTCAGTTTTCGTTCTAATTTGTACGTTCATAAATCACTTAAGCCTTCGTGTGACTGATCTTGCAATGTCTGTTCGTGCTTACAATTTTTGTTTGATCTTGAAGTGCATACATTGTTGGCTCTTCCGCCGAAGTAATCTCATGGTGCGTGTTTTTATTCTATTTCTCAACTCAGTTGTCACATGTAATAAAGACCCTAATTTGCCCATGAATCTTGCGAGGTTATTTTTTCATTTGGATTTAATCGTAGCATTTCATTAAGTTGTTCTTCCATTGCTTGTCTTTGTCTTTGGAATAAAGTTTAAGGTGCCCATTGTCATTAAACTCGGCAAAGATCTCTTAATATCTTACAGCAGGTTGCAATGGTGAAGTCAAGTAATCGTATTGCGGAAAGCATCCCTGTGATTGTGTTCATAGTTGTAACGACTCTTCTTCGCAGTGCTCAGCAGCTAGAGACCATCCATTCGACACTTCTGTGCGATGGACAATTTTTGGGTAGTAAAATGTCAACAGATTCGGCGGTGCGATCTTTTGCACCGCCAGTATTAATTGCCAAAAAGCTTATTTGCTCGACACGTTCATCTTATTCTACCTCAAATTACCTTTCTCCTAGAAAATAACTAACACTGCTTCCTAAAGTTAATGTTGAATTCAGTTCAATATGCCCATATCTCATTTATTGGGTGTTTTGTTTACGAAATTGCTTCAAGCTCTTTAATTTTTAGTTATGCTCTCTGGATGAAAATAATTTCTTATATTATGTTGCGGATTTTGAAACCAATAGTCTTGTAATTTCTCTCATCTCTTCCATCGATCACTGGCAATGTTTTTCTTTATTTGTTCATCGCCCCGTATGATTTCTAACGACTGTGATGGAATCCCCGATAAATGAATAAAGGTCTGTTAGGTTGAATAAAACGGGCCGTATTCTTCAAACAACCAAAAATTCGAGGTCACAAAGTTATTTGGATAAATACTTCTAAATTCGTAAAAATTGAAATTAGAAGAGATTGTTTGCCTAAGCACCTGCCACTTGCTGTGAGCTACCACTGAGCCCTAAGCACTCGGTGACCTCAGCCTGTGGTAGAAGTTGGGCAGTCTTATGTTGCGTATGTGTATGTGATACTATACTCGTCCATGTATGTTAAGTATGCATTCAATGTTCGAATGTGCGCGTAATGACACAAATATTTGTTAGCTTAGACTTGACAAAATAAACAGCTCTGCCAAAATTGAAAGTTTTATTCATGATTAGTAGCAGACCGCAACTCCAGTTGATGCCACAGCAACTCACGCCGCCGCCACCAGGAACGTCTGCATGCTCTTGGCGGGCAGGTTTGCGTTGACGTAGCGAGTGCCGTCAATGGCGATGCTGATATCGTATGATGCATCGTCTCTGTAACATGGCGTCATTATTAGCAGGAATTTTGTTGAATGAGGCTGTTACCTTATTTTTGATGATAGTCAATTTTATCTAGTTATGAAAATGATGTATACTAATGAACACAACTTGTAGGATTCGTTGAATATTTTAATTCCGTCGCACGTACAGATCGTTGTCTCCTGCCATTGATGTGGTTCAAAGTATAGCTTTTGATGTAAAGTGATTAGGCATATTAAAGAGCAACTCACTTGTTAAGGACGAGAACGACGATGGTGCCATCGGGATTAATAACGGCAGTCGAGCGCAGTCCTCCGTTGTCAGGAATTGCGTCAACGCGCACGCCGTCGCGCTCGATGAACTTGCTGGCGTGCGCCATGGCGTAGAAGGTCGGCTGCTTGTAGAACTCTCCGGTCGCCTGCGGTGGGCCAAATGTATTGAAATTAGCTACATTACACGAAGCAATGCATGGGAGGAGGGATAGTTTGTTACTGGCGAAAAGGCTTCAAATAGTGAAAACGGAAAGCCTTAGGTAATATTATAAGACGGAGAAAGGACGAGGTCCTGAAGCGGCAGACCTGTATGAGAGTCAATCAAAGAGTGGTACTAGAATAGATAAATTCTCCTTATTTTCATATTGTTTAGTGAAACTTTAACTTCCTAGCATTTAAAGTTGCGACACATGAAAGCCATTTGTTCTTAAAGATGCCTACAATCAGAGCAAAGGCAAATTTAACTACGATATTTCTCTTGCAGTGCAGCTGCACCGAGTAATTTCTATAATAATTTTGGATTTCGCTCACGGATAATACCCTATAAAAATATTCGTGCTTACTTCATTGACAATGATTGGCGAGTCAAGTAAGTTGTTCGCCCAGTTGGGACCTCCAGTGATGTCGAGCGCCATGTTCCAGTCCACCCAACCTCCGGACCAGTGGTTCAAGTCCTACGCAAATTAAAAATTGTGACTTTGCCTAGGCAACTGAACTTTCCATTATCTTTGTCTCATTCATACTCAGAATGGAATTATTACGAAGTTTTAATTTCATTTAATAACTATTAGCATTTTCAACTCTATTTATAAACACTTTCATGCAGCCTGTCAGGTCACAACTCAAAGATCATGGTGTTCGCCACCTCGATGATGTTGTCAAAGTAGTGCTCTCCGCGAGTCCAGGATCCGAGCATGACACTCAAGGCACCTTCAACGTTATATCCTGAATAAAATACAACAATTTATCAGTTTTCCGGTTCAAATTTTCCCTTCCCTTGATTACTGAAGTCATGTTGGATATTGAAGTAGTTCGTATACATTACTCCTCACAGCTTCTTCGATAAAACAATTAATAAGCGGACTGGCTTCATGACAGCTAAAAAATTCTGCATTGCTGCAGCTTCTAAATATATAAATTTTGTGCATTTAATTGAGTAAAGAGTTGCTGACCTTCACAAGCTTCAGTGTAGAGCAGGAATTTCGAGGGGTCAACTTCATGGGCCTGATCAAGAACTTGCGGTCCGACGCCAGTATCAGAGTACCAGTGTACAGCCACCCCGTCTACGTACTTGTTCGAGTCAGGGTCTTCCAGAGACTGTGGCAGAGAATTTTATAAAATCATTGTAACACAAGCGCAATCAGCAGCCTCTGCTTCAGTGTAGAGCAGGAATTTCGAGGGATCAACTTCATGGGCCTGATCAAGAACTTGCGGTCCGACGCCAGTATCAGAGTACCAGTGTACAGCTACCCCGTCAACGTACTTGTTCGAGTCCGGGTCTTCCAAGGACTGTGGCAGAGAGTTTTATAAAATCATTGAAAGACAAGCGCAATGAGCAACCTCATATTTTTTTATTCGTCTGTGACTTGTGTAGGTTTTGGTTGATTTGACGAAGACGTTAAATCCATTTTCAATCTTCTCGAGCGTTTATGGACTGCCAATGCAAATCGAATTCACAATTGATGACGAAGAACATCTAATAACTTGGTAGTCAAATAAATTTTAAACGACTACGGCTTGCGTAGAGGCGATAATATCAAAATCAAGTGAATGTGGGACGCCGAATTATGTATCGTCTCAGAAACTTTTCACAGACAAAATGTGCATCTTATAAGAATGCGTAATTTTGGTGTACCTTCCCAGAAGCTTTTTTCGTTGAAGTTACCCCGAAAAAAGATCAAGCTTTCGCTTTATTATTATTATTATTTTTATTTCATGAGATGGGATTTTCTCTTTGTTGTTATCATGTGNGCATGACTACATAGCAGTAAAATTAAAATAGCATGGACTTTCAAAGCAGTTACCGGAATGACATAGTCCGGTAAAGTATCTCTGTTGAAGTCGTCGATCATCATCTTTAGTCTCCTCAGGCCCGCGGCCTCCAGCGTGGGGCCAAGGTTGAGTTTGATCCAGTCTCGCATGTCCTCCGCATTCCAGCCGCACGTGTTCCAGCCCCAGTCCTGTGCGATGTGCATCTCTTATTATATTATACATTGTATAGAGGGTGCAATACACATCATTGATGTGTACTGCACATCATTATCGATTGTTTTCTTGAGAGCGCTGACATGCATGGTAGGATTTATAAGGATGGCATCCGGCTATCATTGAACGCATTATCAATTGTTTTCTTGAGTGCACTGACATGCATGGTGGGATTTACAAGGGTGGTATTTATTAACACCGATTTCTTGGCTGACTTTGCAGCTAATTATTATCCATGTTTTGCGATCATACAGCACCCAAATCAGGAATGTTTTTAGATTTTTGGATATATATTAGTTTTTGTCGCTTCCTATCGCTCATTTGAGGTACAGTTTGAAAACATTTGTTGTCAGTGATTACGATAAATACGATAACTTGCGGAAATTTCTAAAAGATAAATTGCTTTCTCGTTGTCTAAAAAATATAATTAGGTTTAAACACTAAGGAATCTGTGAAATTGCTCTATAGCTCGTACTCTCATGAGCATATATACCCAATAAAACTCGATTGTCGAATGGCGTCCATATTTTACAAATTATCTTTTCTGCGTCTTGTTGGAGTTAGAACAATCATCATCCGTTCTATTCTGCTTTATTGTAGAGGCTAGAACTTACGCGAGTCTCTGCCGTCCTTTGTCCCCAACCTCACTTTATTTATTGAATTAGCATATCTCTGTGCCACTGTGTCAGGCAATTGCAGTTTAAATGTATTGCCTGTATTGACGTTCATTATCGCTTGATATTCCTCATGCACTTAGGTATTATTTAAATAGTTTAATGGGACTTTTTTAGTACCGGCTTCCGAAATTTTGTTGGGCGTAGCAAATGAGCCAGTTCGATTTTTTTTCGGATACGACCGTTTACGTTGGGGTTATTTCATTACAATCTTTGGGTATTTCATTACAATCTTTGAGTTCAAAACAAGTACGTAAAACCCTACGAGATACGTGAAACTATTTCTCCCAACCGCGATGAATCCGATTAACTATGCAAATAAGAATTACTCGCCTGATACCCAGAAAGAGGCTCGTTCTGCGGAGTCAGTCCCCAAATCGGGACGCCTTCTGCCTCGTAGGCTTCAACAAATCTGCACAGGCCCGACAACAATTTCCAAGTTGTGGAAAATAATTCATTCTTCATAATTTTAAATTATAGTGTGATTAATTAATTCTCAACTGGGCAACATGCAACTCATTTCGCATGAATTTTGAATTAAAAATTCAATTGATTCATTATAGACTTTTATTTACCTCAAAATTACTTCAGATGAAGATGAGAGCTGTATAACTGATTAATGATTATGATGCATGTCGCAACCATATTCTATTTAAAAAATAATTATTCTGGTTCTAAATGTTAGCAGTAAACTATCACTCCATTGAAAATTGACGATAAATTATAAATATTTTTAAATTGCATATTTTGGGAAACATATTTTCTATATCTATAAACTAAAAAACTTGGGCTCACTTGACGATGTAATCGGACCAGGGCTGCCACATCTCAGGAAGCAGGATGCCAGATCCATTAAACATTCCGTTGGTTTTCATCCAGGCTGGAGGAGCCCACGGAGACCCGAAGTAGAATATCTCCCGAGGGCTGATCTCCAGCGCGCGCTTCAGGTACGGAAACTGTGATCGCGAGGAAATTTATTGCACACAGAGATCTCGCTTCATATATTTCATAGGACGTAAATGAACATGATTCTTAAGGTTGTTGAACGTGATTGCGAATTCTGATTGATAGAAAAAGTTTATTGAACTAGACAACTCTGAAATTTTACAAGATCCTTGATATAATTACTAATTCAAGAGTGCAGTTAATTAATACGTTTTTTTAAAGCGCTGACCTGCAAGAACATGATTCTTAAGGTTGTTGAACGTGATTGCGAATTCTGATTGATAGAAAAAGTTTATTGAACTAGACAACTCTGAAATTTTTCAAGATCCTTGATATAATTACTAATTCAAGAGTGCAGTTAATTAATACGTTTTTTTAAAGCGCTGACCTGCAAGATTCTGATAGAATTTTTTATACTGGAAAGATGAAATAGTATAATAATTATTTATTATGGTGTAAGAGTTGATGATTAACGACAGGCCGTGTTTGGCCTCTCGTCGATGCTAGACATCACAGAAATTTTACAGTTCCGATACCGGAATTCGATACGCCAGTTTTGGAGCAACATTTGAGTCATTATAGAAGTGTTTTTTAATAATTAAAAATCAAATTATTCATTTAATTCATCACAACGGGAAAATAAACCTGAAACCGACAGTGATATCACAAATGTTTGCCTCAATTCATGTATGAAGCGAATACAACTAATCATTAAATTCTGGTTGAGATTAATTAATGCATTGCTCAACAGGATAACAGACTTAGCAGTGTTCAAAAGTTTAATGTAACCAAGACCTTGTAATCGTAGTCCTCGGGCTCGAGGGCCCAGAGTTCAAGAGCGATGTCTCCTTCGTGGTCATCGTAGGAGTAGGGGCGGGTGGAGCAGTCGCTGCCCGCTATGGGGATGCGCCCAATGTTGTAGCCGATGCCTTCAGGAGCGAAGTAGGCTCTGCAAGCCACATGCAGATTATATGAGTCAATTTTGCCCCAACCTGCGTCATTTCGAGCTAAAAGTAATAAAAATCTAAATATTTGTTTATATGGGTAAATTTAATAAATTTATTTCGTCGTATAATCGGGCTCGAATCTTATCAACATTCAGTTAGACAACCAATTAAAAAAATTCTGGATACTCCTAAGGAAACTGATGGATAATTTTAAACAAACTTTATAATAAATGTTATTGAAACAACACTAGTTGACCTGATAGCAAACTCCTGAGCCTGAGCGGGGAGCTTGTTGAAGTTGAGTCCCGTGGAATCAGTGAAGGCTCCGCCGAAGCCGATCATCGACTGATAGCGACTGGCGGTACTGACGGCGATCGATGCGGTGCCAGAGGCTATAAGCCAGAACAAGTCAGAACAAGCATGTCACTTGAGATGTTTGTGGAATGTCACTTTATCAATAAAGGTTCACTTTTGCAATCGCGCAATTCAGCGCTTATGGTCATCGCTGAACTTTGCCTATGTAATGAAATTTCTAAAAAAAGTATGCCTCCACTATACACGATATTATATTAGGCGCAGGGTCCTGCATACCGAAAGAAATAGTTTGCAGACATATATGTTTATTGTCGAAGGAGGAGAGCAATTATTAATCCAGATAGAACGTTCACTAAGCAATGGCTTCACTGATGATCCAAAGATTTTTCAACAAATTTATTATTCATCATATTATTATTAATTAATAAAAGCCTTATTTCGCAATCTTCGGTAGGGACTCATGAAATTATTCTCTACTCACGTGCATCTTCGACGCTGCCAAAACTCGGTTCGAGCCTAAACTGGTCCCTGGAGCTCGTGTAGACGCTGTAGGTGCCGGCAGCGGGCGGTGCCACCACACCAACTTCATCACAGAACGTCGCGTCACAAACACATACGAAGCTCTCGTACTCAAATTGTCGCTGCACGCATTGGCCTGGACACACAAGGACTGATGATAACCAACCAATTTGAGGCACTGGGAGTGGAGTTGGTTTGAAGTGATGTCTACAACTACATTTCATTTCTAAGACGCAAAAGGCTTTTCGTATTATCGAAAAACTTGAATCCATGTAGGACAAATTATCCTAAACGATGTTTGATATATCCATTCTAAACTTCCGCTAAGCCTCTAGCAATCTTCTCTGGCGCCTTGTATGTTGTTCGTCCATGTACAGGATGGCGGTGGGGCAGAGGAACTTGCTTACTTGAATTAGCCTTCCTGAAGTGTGATTTGCTACGATAACTTTAAGGAGGGCCTTAATCAAAAGAGTAAACTGTACAATTTTTTTTAGATGAGCCGCATTAATTTATTTTATTTTTTTCTTTGCAATAGTCATGGAATGGACGAACTGGAACGTGCTTTTGCAGTTGAGGCATATTTTGCCTGTGGTAAATAAATCATCGCCACACGGCGAGCATTTCGTCGGCACTTGCATGTGGGACCTAGAGGCCGTGTTCCAGGACGACAGGCAATCGTTTCATGGGTTAAGAATTTCAGGGAATCTGGAGATGTGGAGAAGAAGAAGCCTGGGCTCCATAGGACTGCAAGGTCTCAGCAGAACATCGAAGCGGTGCGGCAATCCATCTTGAGGTCTCCGCGACGATCTGCTCGCAAGCATGCATCAGTTCTTGGGTTATCGATCAGCTCGTTCTGTTAGAGTTAGACAGATCCTTCG
Organism: Hyalella azteca; assembly: GCF_000764305.2. Lineage (NCBI taxonomy): Eukaryota > Metazoa > Arthropoda > Malacostraca > Amphipoda > Hyalellidae > Hyalella > Hyalella azteca. Next base: position 18,838 of record NW_025934777.1, on the reverse strand, counting down.
TGAGGAATTGAAGTTCCTCCTTAAAAGATTGTTGTCGCCCAGGAACTGATTCCTTGGGACTTCGATGCTCGTGAGGCTGCGTGCGATGCTGGTGAGAGTCGACACCAATTTTCGGACACGACTGACATAATGTATTGACAATAACGGACGTCATTAATCATTCGCATGATATCATCTTTGAAACTGGCAAATTGTAGAATTTACTTCTTCTTGATTATGCTATAGAAAATTTTATTTCTATGTATTCAATAGTGTTGTTGTAATATATGTTTCAAATAAGCAAGTTTCTCTGCCACACCCTGTATAATTAAGATGCAGGAACTGGTTCTAATCGGGTTTTCAATTCCATACAACGTTGTTGAATTCCATTAATTTAATTCCGCCGTCCAAAATTTGAAATAACTACACATCCGATGAGCTGAATAAACAATTAAGAAACTAGCTTGAATCCATGGCAGCTTGATTATTGGCACTGGCAATGCTGATAATTTTTGGGATTATTGTTGTTTTATCAAAACCACATTTCATTCTCAATACGTTGAGGTTTATGTAACCACCCTGGAATTATTTGTGGGAAATACAGAATTATTAACCTGAAAAGAATAAAAAGGAGTTTCCTTTATGTTATCCCCTTTAATCAATTTGAAATTTTATACGAATCCGGTGAAGTTGGAATCTCAATAGCAATGATTTGCAAACTTCTGCGATTTTTTACATCATGTTTGTTACGATAGTTACGATTGTTGATGCAAATTTCTCACCTGAAACGGCAGGGAGAAGTACGGCTGCTTCCGGAACGAGCCTGTCCGTGTACGCGGATACTAAAAAATATTAAAACTAAAACTAATAGTTAAGCTAATGCTGGGATTTATTCCAGCACACTCACTTCCCACGAAGATGGTACTAAGATAAGTAGGTTTCATCTTTCTTCTTGAAGTCCTTGAATATTAGAATAATTTCAGATGAAGGAGTTCATAGCAAAGAACCATTTATATTCTAATATATGATTAGTTTATATGAACTAGCCCAAGAGGATCAGTTGCAACACATATAACTACAATGTTTCATACTCGTATTATTTCATGATTTTCTGGTGCAATCTGCGAGTGAAGTACGACGACGAACCCCGATCAAAATGACCGCCTTGCCGCGATTGCTGATTTGGCCCGAATGCCGTACGGGCGATAGGTTCAAACTTGAATATCTTCAGTTACCCGGCAGATAGCAAGGAGAAAAGTTGTGTGCAGCTCTGCAGCGGTATGTTCTGTCATTGTGTCACGTAAAATTCGTGGCCGCATTTGGTGCACATCGCTCAGGGTTGAAATTTGTCATTATTCCTGGCGATGTGTACCAAATGAAGCCATGCCTGTTGTGGCTCATATTGGCTCACGCCGCCTATCGTAATCACTTCTAATACTGTGGGCGATGTGTACCAAGC
>NW_025934777.1:0-16839 GCF_000764305.2 Hyalella azteca | reverse complement strand
ACTACCTGGGGACACTAACCACTACCTGGGGACACTAACCACTACCTGGGGACACTAACCACTCACCTGGGGACACTAACCACTACTTGGGGACACTAACCACTACCTAGGGACACTAACCACTCACCTGGGGGCACTAACCACGAACCCGGGGGTACTAAGCACACATGGAGGCACCTCAAAATCTTTGTAACGAAATTCTGCAGTTAGATGCCGGGAGCATTTATAGGTGTTCAGGAGTTAAACTTCACTTTAGCTGTTCGTATCATTCGCCGGCTCAACGCCTCGGAGCGGGGCAGCACGGCATTTTCAAAGTTCGAGAAAGATAGTTCCAGAAAGATGACGTAGCAGCCGGCTGAAGCCGGCTACTGTCACGGGAGCTCAGCACAAGGAACCTCTTGCCTCAACGGTTAGAACAGAACTCCATATCCACTTCCGGGGCCATACTTTCAAAACTCGCTAAGTGAACGTAAGTACTTACGCTCTATTTTCTTGTCTATGATTGCTGGATTTGGCTTGAAAGACCGTCAATGATTGGCTGATGAACTTACGATCTCTTAACTTTTTTTGAAAGTATAGGCCCTGTACAGTAATTTTTGTTCTTATTGGTCCCTGCAAAAGGAAGTCGGTTGTGATGAAATGCTGAAATCGTTACTTAGTTAACCTAATCTCTCCCACTATATATCGTTCCCTCTCCTAAACCAGTGTTTCCCAACCATCCTGTAATCGAGTCGGGATTAGAGGTCCCGAGCGGTCGCGAGTACTACCAGGTATCTGTCGCGTCAACACGAGTATTATTCAATTAAATATAATTTTTATACAGCTAGATGCCTTAATTACGCATAAGTCCTCTTACCTATAAACCTTATCCAAATGTCAACGCTTGAAATCAGTATTTTGAAAACATTAATGATCAGCAACATAAAGCCAGTTTCTCAGGGACAATTATTTATTAATTTTATCCGGTGGTCGTTTAACAATTTTCAGTTTTTGTGCTTGGCAAAGATGAATATGTATTCCATGATTGGTGAAATGTGGCGCTAAACTCTACCTATCCTCAATCGTCTGGCAACATCGTCAGGAGTCCAGATCCGTCAGAGCGCCTTTTGAACGCCGACATCAAGTCATATCATAATCATATCATAGTGATATCGGCTCTGAAAAATATGCCTGATGTGGCCTATCGCCGATTCTAGTACTTTTCGTGACTTGTCCACGGGAGATTTAAAAACGGGTCTTTCGACCGGATCTTTTCCAAATTGACGATAGTTTGAAATAGCTATGTATTAGACTTCCACCGGGTTCAATATGGTGCTAGGCATTTCAATTTCGAACATATATTTCTCCATGGCTTTATCTAGTCGGTTCTTGAATACGTTTATGCTCGGAGCGGATGCGCAGCATAATGCGCACAAATCAGCCCTGGAGCCAACATCAACCATCTAAATGCTATAGATATTGTCATCCTGGCAAATACTATAATCGCCTATTCTATTCTGGCTTACTCATAATAGACTGCATTGTCTTTCATTATCATCTGATATTCTCCCGAAAATTTTCTTTTGCATTTATTTATGACTATTATTTTTTGCTCTAAAAATTTATTTTTAGAGCAAAAAATTATTTTTGCACATTCGCTGTTGAATCATAATTTGCTAATTTGCGCTGAATCACTTGAATCCGCTGTAAGATGCGCGGTTGTGAAGTTAGCTCCTGTCATTTTATTAGATGCACGTAGATAAAGCTGAATCTCATGAAATAAGTCATTATTCATGTGGATCAACTTCAATTATTTTAATTAGGTCATCAATGCCGATTCCATTCTGTAATTTGAGAGCTAAATATTCTGTGTTCATCTGCTTGGGTATAAGATTTTTGCAGGTCTCGAGTTGGTATATAGCTTAACTCATAATTTCACTGACCTTTTTAACCTTAATACCAACCCCACTCATCACTCAGCCTCATACTCATCTTACCCAGGTATATTTAATAGTCTACTAATCTACTTCAATATAGGTACATTATCCACATCATTATGTGGCAAGCTAGCTATTTGCCAAATATCCACTGCACACCTTCAACTAATACTGCATATTGGCGCTATTGGTAGTTAAAAGGATGTATTGGTCACTATTGGTTTCATCTCGTCTTATGCTGCGCGCTAATTAGAAAACTTGGTAGATGTATCGTTTAATTAAATAGTTCACAGCAGGAAGCTGGAGGGTAGCGTATAGCAACTGTTGTAAGTCGTTAGAATATACAGGCCGGGTTGCGCAGTAAACATCGTTCGTTGCATTGTCTGACAACTAAAAATTGTTCATACCCCGAAGTAGTTCTCGTGCTTAATTTAGGGTGAAGAGTGGAGTAGTACCACAGGGAAAGGTACTCGGCCCAATCCTCTTCCTCATTCACATAGCCGACATAGATGTGGCTGTTAACCACGCCACTGCATCGTCATTCGCAAACGACACCAGGATACCAATGAAATTGCAGATTAAAGATTCACGATGAATTTTATGGTAAACCATTAAAGAGAGACTGTTCGACGAAGGTTTTAGAATAACGACGAAATTGTATAATTCTTTCGTGTCTGTGCCGTAACGTAGAACCTAAACGCTCGAGAGCTTTCAACTAAACATTTAGTGATACAGTTGGGAAGAAAATAATAACAGATGTAAGTAGATTTGTAATGAATGTTTTAAGGGGTGATAATGGTGATGATTATGGTGGTGATAGACGAGTTGCTCGAGATTCGTAGGAAGGTTGGGGGAGGTCAGTTGTTAAGAGTATATAGTGGTTAACAGTATATTATACATATATATATTAAATGTATATAAAATATATATATCCATATTATGTTGAATTTGAGGAGTTAAAAGTAGTAAAATGCCAACCGTGAAGGCCTCAATGGGCCACGATAATAAGGTATGTGGCAGTGGTCGGCGACTACAGTACTCCCCACTACCCGACGGTTTGCGCTGTCCCAGTTTTGTTCTAGTGGGTGTAGCGGTAGCGCCCGCTACATTTAGAGCATGTAGCGGCAGCGATAGCGGCCGCTAAATTTCAAAGTAGCGCTGCCCAGCTCTGATAATACGGTATGTGGCAGTGGTCGGCGTCTACAGTACTCCCCACTGCCCGACGATTTGCGGTGTCCCAATTTTGCTGTGCTTAACCGCCCGGCCTCCTCGCCGATTCTGACCAGAAACTGGTGCACAGAGCTGGGATCGAACCCGCACCTCTCTGCTCCACTCCTGGTACTCTGCTTCATTCCTGAAACTTTAACCACAGGGCCACCCTGCCATCAATAGTTACTCAAGTTTGCAGAGAGACGAATCAAAAGGGAAAACTTTCAGTTGAACTTATCATACGGGACTGGCACCGAGGAATATTCACACGCCCGACTAATATTTTGCAGAACTCGAACTCTATGCAATGCCTCGAAATGATAAAGTAATGGTATTGCTTATTTCGAACCTACTGCTCTCCTAACTTGTTGCAGAAGACAAATATTGTTGATCATAATACTTCTCTGGAATATCCATGAGAGAAGCCCTTACTAATATATTAGCAAACAACCACGATAAAGAAAACTTATGCTTCTTTACAATATACTTTCGATATTCGCCAAGACAAAATCAAATGCGTCTTTACACAACGAATGTATTTCCTTGGTGATGTATTCCTCATTAATTCGATCCCAATAGTCGGCATCTGTGGGTAAAAGCAAGGCTAAGTATACGAGGTACCGTATCAGTTCCCCCGACAGTTCTGAAATGACGATTCGTCGAATTCACAATAATATTCATAATAGATTTGCTTCGAACCAGTAAAGTGAAATACTAACAGACGCTGGGTCGACAAATAGAATGAAATAATATTTATCACAGAAGAAATGTTGGCTCACGAGTATACTCATTTTACACCGAAGCAACGCCAATTAAGAAATTTAGATATTTTCTATGAAAACAAGACCCAAAAATCATAATTACAACTTGAACAGAAGTTTGAACCCCAATAGAATTAAAAATTTGTTGCCCTTTGCTGAGTGTTCGAAAGATTTAATATTAAAGCGACGAGAATATGGACATAGATCTTCAAACTAGTAATGGTATCTGCTAGGTATCAAACGCACCTGACTACAACACTCACTACAAATGGGGACATAGCTAGCAACTTACTTTAGATGGGAACATGGCCGGCTACTTACTGTAGATAGGAACATGGCCGGCTACTTACTGTAGATAGGAACATGGCCGGCAACTTACTGTAGATAGGAACATGGCCGGCTACTTACTGTAGATAGGAACATGGCCGGCTACTTACTGTAGATAGGAACATGGCCGGCTACTTACTGTAGATAGGAACATGGCCGGCAAGTTCGCAGAGAGCTGGAGCGAACACCGACACGTCTTTGGCTCCTGCAATTAAAATGGGCATCTTCGTCAATAGAACCTGCAATTAAAATGGGCATCTTCGTCAATAGAAACACGGCAACCGGGGAGCGTGAGCGAGTTTCGTCTCTAATGTGTCATGAGTAAATATTCCCAGTTTGCAATAATTGAATTAACTGCTTAAAATCTAAAACTCACGAACCTAGAAATAATAAGTGATTAATAAGATATTTTACCATGAAAATTCTATAAAAATTTGTGACTATTGGATTGCTCTCAATTAATCCTGCAAAAAAATCCAGCATTGCAATAAAATGAGCGTAATATGACACAATTTCTCATTTCATTAGGTTCAAAAATACATACGCCTGCAGTGAATGTATGGGAAAATAAATTGTAAAATACTGAGAAGCACACATTAATTTGTATTCTCACCGGTGCTGGCTTCTCGAGCCCAGATGCATATTCTGATGACCTGGTATGTCTTTTCAGCGCTGCCGGTGGCAGCCGCACAAGCCTCCAGCTCTGAGTCGTCTTTGGCATCCTGCGTCAAGTGACTCATCATTCAAGGTACCTTATAAAGTATACAAAGGGTATGAAAAATGGTTGGCACAGTATACAAGATAGCATAAGTCAACAAATACCGGTTCCAGTCATGTCTTGAGGAGGAACAGCTCAGCCTGAACATTTGCAACTTCAATAAAAAGCTTAACTCGCACACTGCAGCGACCACAGCTTCCACTAGTACAATTATGGAGGCTAATTATATCTAGCGTCGTACTTCAATTGTCTCTCAACATCTATGAAGTCAGAAGCAAGATATGACTACTTTAAGATCGCTACAGTTGCGTTATATCTCAGCCAACATCAGCATCGAAACACCGCTCACCTGGTATGCTTCATCAACTAGACAACATCTGCACCTCATCAGAGCCCACGACGCCCCACTACCACCTCAACATCTGCACCTCATTAGAGCCCACGACTCCCCACTACCACCTCAACATCTGCACCTCATCAGTTCCCACGACGCTCCACTACCACCTCAACATCTGCACCTCATCAGGGCCCACGACGCTCCACTACCACCTCAACATCTGCACCTCATCAGGGCCCACTCCCACGACTCCCCACTACCACCTCAACATCTGCACCTCATCAGGACCCACTACACCCAACTACAGGTACCACCTCAACATCTGCACCTCATCAGGACCCACTACACCCAACTACAGGTACCACCTCAACATCAGGGCCTCGTGAGTCGTCCAGCGACTGGCCGCGCGTGATGAAGACGTTGTGTGGGATGTCTGCAGAAATCATCCACGACAGGAGCTTCATTGCCGCACTGGGTGAATAAAACACAAGAAAATCTGTAGTGTAAACATAAAAAGAAATAAAATAGTTCGTTTTTATTGTGAATGACATTCGAATGTACTGAAGAAAATTACCTCCTCAGCCCACCAAGAGAACTGTTATTATTGCAAAAATATCAATAACCGGTATCAATGGAAAATGATTATATATAATTGCTGATCAATGCCTCGATTTTCAAAAACGTTTAATATTGAGTGGAATTAATGCAATGTTTATGATTCGAATACGATGCATTATTGTCATTAAATTAGCAGTCGTTTGTGCCAGTGTTCATCTCAGCCCTTGTTCTTAAAAACTTTGCAGTATCTTCTTTTCACTGAAAATTAAATAATATACCATCAAAGATAAATCAATAATACATTCTACAAGCCTGCCAGTGTTAAAATAAATTATAAATTAAGTGTGGAAAGGGACGAAATACAGAAAAGATAGATATATAAATAAGTTTTGAAATGTTCTACTTTGATTGCAACTTCCCGGATAAAAACCAGAAAATTTCCCTTTCATTTCATTTACCATTTTAATTAAAATTTCCACTAGACTGAAGATATGAACTTGCAGTTCTAGATAATGTTTCAAATAAATATTATATTGGATAAGAGATCTATAGTCATTTTATATATTGGAGCATTGGAGAAGAGAATTTCTAGCTCAGGTTAAAGTAGGAGCTTTGTCTAGGTAACCATGACTTCTCTTGTTAGAGCACAAAACTTCACAAATAATGACAGTAGAATAATTGGAAAACTAAACTCAACAGCTTATCCTCACCCAACACTCTCAATCAGGCAGTTTGGGTCAACTTGAAACACAAAACCAGGGGCGTAGTGGTCGATAAAAACATGGCAGCGACCACGCACAGGACGGCAGGCCTGCACAAGTGCATATCATCACAATGCTGGTGCTTTTAAAACATGTATTTAAATCAATCAATACCGTTGGCAATGAGACTAAATTGTTAGTAATTTATTGATGTGAAATTGGTGGATAATAATTTACATATAAAATTTATCTTAGTAATATTATTTCTTTCAAGACAATACATTTACCATTATGAAAATATGTGAACACTACAAAAATGTAGAATAGATTATCAACAAAGTCTAACCTATGATAATTTCAGTGTTTAATGTCAATTTCATGCAACTCACAGCCGACTCCACATAGAGGTGCTGGGGAAGGAAGTAGCAGTGGTAGTGGTGGTGGTTGACAGAGGCATAGGCACACAAAGAGTTGAAGCCCACACGGAATGAACTCATGAAAGAACAATGAACAAGACACATAATTCTAATGTTAATGTTTACTAAAAATAGATAATGAACAATAATGAGAAATGCTGATTAGTTACAGCTTTAAAATCATTCCATTTAATCTCAAATACTTTTGGAAAAATTTAAAATTCCTCCTAATTTTGTGAATTGTAACTTAGTTCTAGCTTGTGTAGAAGTCACACAAATATCACATTTTGAGCCGCGTACTACTTCTGACTACATCAGGGTTGAAATAAGCACACACAAAGGAAAATAATTTATGCAAGCAAACTTAGACCACATACGGAGAGCTGGACAAGAGAACAGTGGAGACTGCCAGCATAAGACCATCCCTGTCAATGAGTTGTGGCAGACATGACTGCACAGATGGCAGGAGCAGACTATGTGTGCTACAAATTGGTGCTGCATTCACAATGATTGATCCACTCAGATCTTCATTATTCTCCTGAAATAATGTCATTGAATGATATTATGGATCATCAACCAAATATTTCTTTTTCAAGATCTTGTGTAAATAAATTTTGGAATTGATTGTCAGCCATATGAGAACAACAATTGATATTATGGCACCCAAAATAGATGCTTGAAATTTCAGCAACAACATAAATGGATAACTCATTGGAAGGGCTCCTCACATTAAGTGGTCAAATAGTCCTGAGTACTAACACATGAGTATGCTAAAACTGATAATAATTGGCTGCATCTTGTAAACAAAATAACATATTGAGACATTATTGATAAATATTGATACAACATCATAACATTTGCAACACATTCATCTTATAAAATCTCCCTCGCAAATCTTCTAGCTGTTATTCAAGTTTCAAATCTCACCAGAACTAAATGGATGTTGAATAACAATTCAGAACTTTTAATTTTTGTGAAATTAAACAAATCTGGGTTGAACGGTTCATGGAGTTTTGTGAATGACTGAGGCTTCCTTCGCTGCATTGCACGTGCAGGGTTCAGCTGAAAAGTAAAATCTTGGTTACAAAATTCAACTCTGGAAACTACACAGAATTTTATAATTGCACAGAACTCTTAAATTCTTTTAAACAACATGTGAAAGAATATATCAGTAGTTATGATCTGTGGATAATTGTGGGTTTCCATACCTGAGCAACTATGCAATATTTTCCTGGCAAGATCTTAGTGAGCACATTTGCAACGCTGTAATTCAAGGCTCCAACTTCAGATGCAGCCTTCCATTTGGTCATCAGAAACCTATCAAGCTTTGACAAGGTTTGTTTGGTGATTTCTTCCTCTTCATTGCATTTTGAGCTTTTTCCAACACTCTGAAGAAGCTCTAGACATTGAGCATCAGGTCTTCCACCATAGTTTCTTGTAGATACTTCAATATTTTGCAAGGATGATGGCAGTAATTGTTCAGGTAGTGCAGCAGAATCCCTTGAACTACAAGGTACGATAGACATTGTTGTGGACTCATTGTGCGCATAATGAATGAAATCTTTGTTTGTAAATTTGACAGCAGGCAAAGTCCAAAATCCATTAAAAGAATCACTTTTTGAATCTTTCATTAGGTACAAATAAATATGCAGAAGAGTATTATGAGAATCATAGAACACTATAATAATAAAGTTGATTTTTCAATTTAGTTCTTTAAACTAAGCAAGGGCAGGTTTGCATGGTACCAAAACACCTATAACTCCCAACATATAAACAAACTTCTTAAATTAGACAGGTGGCTAAAAATTGTTGATAAAATAGCTTTCCTGATCAGATGCATTAGCTTTCTGAAGCTACAATAATTTCACTTTACAACTTGAATCAATAAACCATTTTCAACGCATAACCTGTTACACCTTAACTGGTACAGGTACCAATTTATAAGCATATTACAATGATAAATAGAATTAGAAAATTAAATAAGTTTACTAGGTACATCATGAAATATTTCACAAGTTTTTCATCCTTATTTCAAACAATAGATATTCACGGAGATTAGGGTCATCAATATCTCTATTGATAGCACTAATAGCTTCTAATCCACCATCTTTATAATAAAGTGAAAGTTGTTCAGCATAATCCAGCCATACACAGTTGGGGCACCCAGATTGACAGCAAGTATTTGGAGGTTCAGGAAGTAATTTCTTGGAAGCCATTGCTATCTGAGGAGCAGCAGCAGGAATTGTGTCAAGACATGTGCAATCATCGGATTCTTTATTTGTCTTTGATGAATGAGACCATTGGATAGAAGTTGGATCTAGGGAATCCTCCACTGATGCACCTTTTTGATCCTTTAGAAATGAGCTTTCATTTACATCCTTGAAGATATTTTTGCAACCGTCAACAATTTTACTGCGCTTCACTATCAAGTGGGTGGGAGCAATGATGTCATTTTGAGAATCTGAAGCATAAGAAGTGGTTTGCAACTTCAAATGTCTAGAAATACATAACGTATTTACTTCTTGCAATGATTTGCAAGTTCTGAATCTGGCTATCATTGCTGAAGGAATTACATTTGTAAAACTCTGAAAAAATAGCAAACAGTTAATTCTGAACATGAAATTATGACCATGACAAGAAAACAGGAAAATATCCTAATTTCATTGCACAACACACATTTCTTCCTCTTTTAATCCAACTTTCATTAGAGGATGTTCAAATTTGATTGTGCTGACCATTACTGGTTAGCAACATTACCAACATTTGCACACAATAGGAGCACAGGAACACTTTTCACCAAGCATGAAGGCTGCTGCCAGATTTAATTACTATAACAAGGCCACTGGCTGTGACTACATTGAAGCAAGAACAACTTTCAAGAAAATACCTACTGTCAAATGGGGTAAAAAGGGACAGGCGGGGTAAATCGGGACGCACGTCACACATTTTGTAGAAATGTTGTAGCAGCCCAAACTAATCAAAATATTGCAAAACTAAAAATAGTGGCGTAAACTTCAACATTTTTACTATCTATTATGTATAAAGCTAGTCAAGAAATCAAACATTTACTTTCTCTAAAAAAATTGTTGAAAAAAAGTGTGAAAAGTGCAATTTTGAAAATGTACCTCTGTTAAGGTCTGGAGCAAAAAAAATATTCACCGTATTAAAAAATTTTACTTACATAAAAGTTGCACCCAGGTGTCGGCTTTGAAACATACCGTTAATTGACAGAATTTGCCTATCTCATTCCAAAAAAAAAAAAAATGGCAGCCATTTCCTCGTGATGAGGTAAAAAGGAACACCCTTAAAAATGCATTTACAGTAGAACCTAAGTTAGCAAAGGCTCCAGTTAAGAAAAAAATTGATTAAAAACAAAGAATATTGATTACATTTACCTCGCTCAGAGAAAAAATTTCACTTATTGAAAAATTAGTGCATCATCGATCATCACAAAACTGTGCATAGAATGTCATATATAGAATTGTGCACCAGGCATCATAGAATGATAAGTAATTGACCTAAACTATGGTTTATTTCTCCAAAACATATGATGGTTGTCACTAAAACATTCCTGTTTCAGGTATGTTTTTTTACAATTTTTTTATAATAAATTCACTTAACCCAATTAAAATGGTGTGAAATTACAAGCTGTCCTGTAACCTTACAGATACAGAAAAAATGCTATAAGGCTGCTGATATGAAGCTTGCAGTGGACAAGTTAGACAAAATGCTCAATGGCCTGTTCATGGACAAGGTAATATCACATCAATAATACGGTAATTAATGTATATGGTATTATCATATCATTAAAGGAAAAACAAGTAAAAATCACAGAATATGTCATTTATTCTACCTCTACATCATCTACAATGAAAGAGGAGGACTTCCGAGTACTGTTAGTAATGAATGACTACACTCTGCATGCTTTAAATGTTTAAAAATCAAGTTTTATTGCATGTGTCCCAAATTACCCGGTTCCCAGGGGTAATTTAGGATGCTTTTATTTTGCATCTGGCGCCTCACGTACAGCATATGAAATTGTATTGGAAATGCCATTCAATAGCCCTCGCAATGAGCTTTAAAATGAGCCCAAACTCGTTTCTGAAATGTTTCATGGTAAGAAGTTATTAAAAAAATACAATCAAAACTGTCCCTTTTTACCCCATTTGACAGTACGGTATTGAATTTAACACAGCCTATTTACTAAACTTCCAACCCTAGCACATTTGGCAGGAACTTTACCCTCCACCACAAATAATACCTGCCACAGATAATATCTTGGCATTTTATATTAATTTTGTGTAAAATTAATACAATTACGGTAATACTTTTGGTACTAATTAATTAATCCTAGAAACTTGAAATTTGGCATGCATGCTTATGCTGCCTAACAATTCAAGATTTGATCATCAGAAATGATAATGTAAAAAAAAATTTTTAGAAAAAAAACACTAAAAATTCACGGTTTGGAATCGAGTTTTTTCTCAAACATCCACACTTGCCAACCCTGGAAATTGATGTGAATTGCTAACTAATTGATGTGAATTGCTAAAATAAATAAATATAAAAAATATTTCAAAAAACATGTTTTTCTGGTTTTTACAAAACTAAAAATAGTGAAATAAAACAAATAAAAAAACTTTTAAAAACCATGTTTTCTTAACAGGCAAATAAAACATGAAAAACTTTTTAAAAACATGTTTTCTTAATGGACAAAAAAGAAAAACATTTACTCTTACTTAATATTACATAACATTTTACATAACTTTAATGATATATAAGAGAAAATGTTTTTATTTTTTGTCCGTTAAGAAAACATGGTTTTTAAGTTTCTTATTTGTTTTATTTGTCCATTAAGAAAACCTGGTTTTTAAAAGTTTTTTATTTGTTTTATTTCCATTGAACCTGGTCTAAGGTACTGTCAACCGGGGCTACTCGGGACAGATTTGATCGTTTTTTTGTTAATAACTTCTTATGATGAAACATTTTATAAACAAATTTAGGCTCATTTTATAGCTCTTTGCGAGGGCTATTGAATGGCATTGTCAAAAAAATTCCATATGCTATTCGTAAGGTGCCAGACGCAAAATAAAGATTGTCCTGAGTAGCCCCGTCGGTCGGGGCTACTCGGGACAATGGGAATAAAACTTCATTTCAAAACATTTGAAGCATGTATTGTATTGAAAGAGTATATACTTGGTCAAAGGCATAAGTTGAGATTTCAATGTTAAAGTTCAGGTTTGAAAATTATTGTCAATCTTTTCTATGCATAAGTATTCTGACAGGTCAGGTGAGGTTCCACTGTTCCAGAATTATTGTATATATTTAATACTTCTGTTTCTCCTAAGCTTCTGTAATGATGTCAGATTCTTTGCCATTCAATTTTTTTTAATATATGAAGAGAATAGGTACATTAATTAACATGAACATGATTAATACATAAACCTGCAACTTCAGTTGTCTTTCAAAATTTAATTTATTTCATAGCACATCAGTATTCGGTATCTACTTGGATCTTACTGGGGTTATTTTATTTTTATAATGTAAGTATCTTATAAATACCAAACACCAATTGGATATTTTTTAAATAATTCTTTGTGTAGGTTTATTACTGTTCTCTATAGATGCCTTGGATAGATGCCTCTATAGATGAGGCATGGATAGATCAATATGTTTTTCCATGAAATGTTGGCTTGATTCCTGTATCTTATTACAACACTTCTCTTTTTGTTTGTTTGTTTGTTTGTCTGCTACAAATCTTATAATTGATATTTAAAACACTTCTACCTGTCTTATCAATCTGAAATTTTGCACACTAGTGCCAAGTCAGAGACAATGTGTGAATCAATTGACAGAATAATTTTAAAAATCGAAGACCAAATTCCAAGTATTATGTTCAAAGCAATAAATTGTTAACCATGCCCATCAGAGTGGAATTCTAGGCATGCAAGTTCCCTTATAAAAAAGCTTTCAATTCAAGGTGGAAAGCTTCCCTTAGAAATGGTACAGTGCTCTGCCAGGGGACTGACTATGAAAAAAAGGAAGATCAGAAGTAGACAAACTTTCAATTGTATAGTACCTCAGATTTATCATAGATTAGTTTAGTTGTCTCTTGTTTGATTGATATTTTTTCATTTTTCTATAATTTAATAGCTTTTCTGAAAAGATTCTAGGCCCATTGTTTATAATAAATAATGATTAAGTGTAAGTTTAGTATTACTGTCAAACGGGATAATAAGGGACGGATGGAGTAATAAGGGATAGTCTTCTAACATTTCGTAGAAATGTCGTAGCAGCTAAGCTAATTAAAATATTGCAAAACTAAAACCAGTGGTGTACAGTTCAACAATTTTCCTATCTATGAAGCATTAAGCAAGTTAAGAAATACATTTACTACCTCCAAAAAAATCCCTGAAAAAAGTGCGTAAGTGAGAATTTGGAAAAGTACCTCTGCTAAGTCAAATTAAATCGCGGTCAGAAAAGAGAAAACAAATTACAGTATAGAGAAAGCTCCTAGTATCTTTGGGCGAGGTAGCTAGACGAGATGATTCGATACAGTATCAAGGTTTTATTGATGCTGACGTTCAGCTAATGAGCAATTTCACAGTAAGATAAGACAAAATGCAAGCAACATGACAACAATATAATGCAAGCAACATGACAACATTTAAACGCACGACGGACTAATAGCGCTCACCAAATCATCGGAGGATCTGGGTTAACTAAGATACGAAGTGACGAAAGGAGAAACGAAATTACAAAACGAGATGACGAAGTGCGAAATCTAAGACTGTGTGTGGTCGTAATTAAGTGTAATAACGTTCAGGGGCCATACTTTCAAAACTCGCTAAGTGAACGTGAGTACTTACGCCCTATTTTCTTGTCTATGATTGGTGAATTTGGTTTGAAATGCCGTCAATGATTGGCTGATGAACTTACGATCTCTTAACTTTTTTTTAAAGTATGGGCCCTGGCCAGTGAATACACTTTGCTTCAGACTCCGGCACTCCGCTAACTGGAATAAGGGATGAAACTGCTTTTAACGAGAGATCTCAACACAAGTATGCAAAACAAATGAAAATAATTCGAATCATAGAACGAAGCCTGTGCGAGTGGGCAAAATATAGTTCAAAATGTCTAATTCAAAATTAACTGCAAGAGTATTGCCCAAGAATGCGAAACATTTTTGATTCGTAATAAGATATTTGTAAATAAAAATAGTTGGATATGACCCCTTATATCTTGGAATTATTATTTCATAAGAATATTAAAGTTATATTAAAATTATTTTAATGGCTTCCTTTTGAACGCGCTGACTTTTGGCTGCAGCTGATTCACCATGGTCAGCTAGTGCAACAAGCAATTTTTTTTAGAGTTTTGTCTCGAGACCTTGTCACGAGATGGTTAGGTAGAGCCAAAATGCTATCAATGTTTTCCGAAAGAGATAAGCACCTGTCGGTCATGACGGATTGCCTTATCAGAATCTAGAAGATTCGTCCTGAGAGAGTAAACAATTTCCCTCAATCATGCTTTGGTTGAACCAACGTAGAAATACCTATAGTTCACGACGCTTAAATCTTGGTGTTTACTTGTTCAGATTGTAATTATATGCAATGAATCATTTATTTATTGAAGCACTGGGTTTGAAGTAATTTAGGCAACGTCGGGTTCAAGTATCAATGCAATAGCGAAATGATCTGACGTAAATTTTTTCAACATTGAAATTATGACGCTTAATAATAATATGCATTAGCCAAGGGGTATGTTAGTTCTGTAAGTTGAATTGGTGTCTTGAGCGTGACGTAGATAATTGTGTTGAAATTGACTGGATTTTACTTTTGAGGTATTTTCGCGTCCTTCTGACTTACTCTTTTCATTTTTCACTTATTCACTCGCCTTCAGAGCTACGCTAGTAGAATATTTTAACTTGACAGACATCGAACCTCGCCGATCACCAAGCAATCACGGAGCCGCAGTGATGCTTTGCAAATTCCCCGACTAAGGTTAATTTGACCTAACTTCTTACATGTACATTTTCCGGGTATAGCCACTTCTTTTTCTTTTTTTCTTTAATTGGACTTTATGGCAGCCTCTGAAGACTGGTTCAATGCGGCCCCATGTCAGAATAGTTCAAGGAACTTGACTGAATTATGTTTTCATGTACAAAATTGGGTGTCTTGGAAATAAAAAACTCAAGATTTCTAAACGGCTGAAGGGCTACAGAACGGGGCCACCAAAGTGGAGACCACACCAGGGCGGAGAGCACCACTCCAGGGGCTGTCTGCAGAAAGCCCCACTCCAAGGCAGACAGCCCCACTCCAGGGTAGATAGCCCCACTCCAGGGCAGAAAGCCCCACTCCAGGCCAGAAAGCCCCACTCCAAGGCAGACAGCCCCACTCCAGGGCAGATAGCCCCACTCCAGGGCAGAAAGCCCCACTCCAGNCTGTCTCTTATACACATCTAGATGTGTATAAGAGACAGCCTTTATACTACATAGATAGGAAAAATGTTGTTGTTTAGGCCACTATATTTAGTTTAGCAATATTCCAATTAGTTTCGCTACTATGACTGTTTTACGACGTGTCAGAGGTGCGTCCCGAGTTGCCCCGCCAGTCCCGAGTTGCCCCGGTTGACGGTAACCAAAATTTGATCAAACTCATTATCTTACATTCTAGTGACTGAATCCCAATCTAACATGTAACAGCTGATATTCCTTGGAACGGGGGTACTGTTTACTTCTCGATCTCGTTGTGGCAACAGCAATCGGAAGCCATTGCGGTTACCATTGTGAACCTGTGATACAAAACATAAATCAAATCAAAAGTAGAACATTCAAACATAACAAACTTTGAAAATACTTAATACATGCCATATCAGGCCCAGTGTAGTAAAATATCAAAAAGTGAACGTAAATTACAAAGTTATGAACGCGTCTGAAAATGAGTCGGGCAAAAAATTTGTTTGCCACCATGTTTGGGGTAACATGTGCATGCAACCTTGTAAATAAGTTCGTAGCTTGTAAATAGTTTCTCATTACTCAGCGTAAATGGCTTTTCATAAAAAATTACCAGGCGACGCATCTTAAAATTACCCGGTGACGCTTAGGGCTTAAAAACCCATATATTGGCAACGCTGCACCCACCCTCTGCACCCTGGGGCTAAGGTCTGGAGCAAAAAAAAAACATTCCCTGTATTACAAAATTTTACTTATATAAAAGTTGCACACAAGGGTTGGCTAAACTTGGCTTAAAAAAGTAATTGACAGAATTTTCATATCTCATTGGAAAAAATAATGATGGCCATTTTTGCACAACAGGCGTAATAAGGGACACCCCTAAAAATGCATTTACAGATGAGACGAACCTTGGTTAGCAAAGGCTCCACTCTCCAGTTAACAAAAAAATCAGTTAACAAGAAAGAATTTCTATTACATTTACTTCACTCATCACAAAAAAAATTTCCCTCAACAAAAATTAATGCATCAGCAGTCATCACAAAATTTTGCATAGAATGTCATCAATAGAATTGTGCACCGGCAACATAGAATGAGACCACTATGCAGAAAGTGGATGAATATTGCAAGATCTTTGGCAACACTTCAGTTAGTTCAGTAGCAAAATTTATGCCTTCAGAAGATCTTGCCAACACATTTAGATTGTAATTCTTGCATTTAATATATTTGTCAGTCTTTGGCACACTATTTAGAAAAAAAATAAGGTTTCCGGTACGTTGGATGGATCAGGATGCAGTTAAGCTAAAAAGCTTGTCTGAAAATCGGTTGCGATGAGTTCCCGCCAAAAAATGTAAACAAAATGTAGTTGCGGTCACATTAGAGCGGTCAGACTGCATCATCACATGTTCAGTTGACACTTGCTGTACAATGAGACTGTTTTTAT
>NW_025934776.1:0-382 GCF_000764305.2 Hyalella azteca | reverse complement strand
ATCTACGTCTAATTAGTAGATCAGACAGATCCATTCAAGGTTTTGCCTGTCAGCATCAAACGGTGTATTCTAGATCAGTGACAGAATCGGCAACAGGCCATGGGCCAATTTTTTCAACGCCGACACTTCCATTCTATTCTATTCTATACTTTGATTCATCTAAGGTGATCACGACAGTTCCATCGCCTGCTGCGAATATCTGTTCTTCGCAAGTACTTTATCGCTACAGCGGTCAGCGAGTCAGCAACCCTGGCGGGCCTGGCCCTGTCCGAGTCCGAAGTTGCGCACGGTACTGACTAAAACCCGGACCCGGACCGGTCCGCCGGACCCGGACCGAGTGACTAAAGCCCGGACCCGGACCGGTCCGGCGGACCAGGTTCAA
>NW_025934775.1:0-522 GCF_000764305.2 Hyalella azteca | reverse complement strand
TTATAATTATTAATAATGTGAATTAAATTATGATATTTTATTATAAATTACCTACAACGGTAACTTAGACAACAGAAATGACTTAATCGACAATTCTACGGACCCGCCTGCGGACTCGCGCAACTGGGCCACTCATAGCTAATTCCTTAAATACTCAACGGATCTGTATGAATTTTGGAATATGAGTATTAATTATCGATACGCTGCCGCAGGAATTAATAAAGATTTTTACATGAATTATTTTTCAATTAAAACCAATAAACGTATTTTTTAAGCAACTGGGCCACTCATAATTCTTTCAATACTTAACGGATCTGCATGAATTTTGGAATATGAGTATTAATTATGAGTTGTGGACTGCCACTCATCCAACCGAGGTCTCTTCGCTGGCCTCCTTTGGACAGTCGCTTCCGTCATATCGACCATCCTCTTCTTTATCTTCACGTCGTCACAGGACAATGTCATATTTGTTTGGTAAGTTTGCAAGGAAGGGAAAACTCCGTACAAATTATTTTCATTGTA
>NW_025934774.1:1808-3621 GCF_000764305.2 Hyalella azteca | reverse complement strand
AATAGTGTACAGCAGTAGTGTACAGCAATAGTGTACAGCAGTAGTGTACAGAAATAGTGTACAGCAATAGTGAACAGCAGTAGTGTACAGAACATAAATAAACAATGAATAAATGTACATAAATAGTGTACAGCAATAGTGAACAGCAGTAGTGTACAGAAATAGTGTACAGAAATAGTGTACAGAAATAGTGTACAGCAGCAGTGTACTGCAATAGTGTACAGCAATCGTGTTCAGGAATAGTGTACAGCAATAGCGTACAGAAATAGTGTACAGTAATAGCGTACAGCAATTGTGTACAGCAGTAATATACAGCAATCGTGAACAGAAATAGTTTTCAGCAATCGTGTACAGCAACAGTGTTGAATTCATGATATATACATATTTTCATCAGCCTAAAGTTAGGCAGATATCTCCATTTCTCACCCATGTACTCATTTTCAGGTATACTTATTGTATTATGACAATTTAAACGGTATTTCACAGCAAATTATTTATTTACATAGCATAAATTAATACTTACAGTGGTGACAGTATCACTTCTGAAATCATTGAAATTACTCCACTGATGTTTATTACTATACATTTTTCTTCAAGAAAACTTTTTAAAGGAAGTTTATTGTTATTGTTATTATAATAAGAATACTTAGCATATTTATTTCTTATATTTTTCTTACCTTACTTATTTCATGAATTCCCACTACTCCCTTACCTTAAACTGGAAAACACGCACCGATTCAACGCAAATAAGCCGTCGCCAATCAAAAATTCGTTAGGTGAATGTCAGAAATAGCAATCATTATAGAATTCCTTCAGATTAACTGTACTTAGACAATATAATAACTAAGCAAATAATATAAGGTTTCATGACAAAATACTGCTAACTTCTTTATATTGATGAGACTTACGTAAGGTAAGATTACAACAGGCATGGATATCTGTTGTACATCTCCGTCTACTGGGTAACTCTGATCAATATATCTACCACACATTTACAGCTACTTACTGTACAACTGCCAACAAAATAGGGTTGTACATTTTCGTCCAGTTAATTTCCAACTGGACATTTGCATATTTCTGCACAGTTACTGTACAAGTTTGATTAATATCTGCCATACATTTACTGCTACTTACTGTACAACTGCCAACAAAATACAGTTGCACATTTTTGTCCAGTTAATTTCCAACAAGACATTTGCATATTTCTGCACAGTTACTGTACAAGTTTGATTAATATCTGCCATACATTTACTGCTACTTACAGTACAACTGCCAACAATAAACGGTTGCACATTTTTTGTCCAGTTAATTTCCAACAGGACATTTGCATATTTCTGCACAGTTACTATACAATTTTGATTAATACCTGCCATACATCTACTGCTACTTACTGTACAACTGCCAACAAAAAACGGTTGCACATTTTTATCCAGTTAATTTCCAACAGGCAGCAATAACTGCTGCACATTTCTGAACAGTTACTGTACAACTTTGATCAATAACTGCGGTAAATTTACGCCCAGTTAGAAGGTGAGCGCGAATCATTGCCCGCCTCGGGCTAGCGCTGGATGCTATAGCTTTTATTCAGTCGTGCTGACGTTATCAGCTGTTCTCTCTTTTATCACTCGAGTAATGTCTCTGCCTCTCTCCTATTAAAATTATGAAGCTTCCACATGTTAAAAAGCTTTTCATGGCCGATAAGAGAGCGTTGTTTAGACTCTTAAAAGTACCTCGTCCTCTGCGTCATTCTCTTAAAACTTTTGACATCGTAAAATCTTGATCCACATGTACACTTGTCTCTTATACACATCTA
>NW_025934774.1:0-1322 GCF_000764305.2 Hyalella azteca | reverse complement strand
CATGAGTACACGTAGCGGCCTGAGTACACGTAGCGGCCTGAGTACACGTAGCGGCCTGAGTACACGTAGCGGCCTGAGTACACATTGTACCCCATTCTATAGGGTACATCTTAATAAGTACTATGGTATTACATCCATTATATTACTACTATAAAAATTGAAATATTATCAAATTGCCATATATATATTATTTAAAAATTCACTGCGACTGCTTTATTTGCGTGAATACTTTATTTTCAAAACACGTACGGTCTCTGATCCTGTCAACATTTCTGAAGAATAATAAATTGGCATTGAATACAATTAAAAAGCCACAAGATAATGTATGCAGCAGCCGCTATAATATTCATAAAACCTCTTACATGCGCGATTAAAAATTTGCATATTTCCTCATCTTTTTCTATGAATGCGTCAAGTTTATGCGTTGTTTGTTTCAATCGATCTATTCTTCGTCAACACAAGCGCTGAACAAGAGACGCCGTCGCCATTGACATATTTTCCGTATTCCGGAATGGCGAGCTTGGCATTTACAAACATGGTTCACGGAAATGTCATATTTTTGCTGCAGTGTTCCACAGATAAGAAAATTTTTAAATGAAGGCTTCTGAGCGTACCGTGCATATCAACCATTAAGATCCTATCGGGAGGTCAGGTCTGTGAAAACTCTAAATGATTTGAGAACTCGAGTATATGTAAATTCAATGTAATTCACAGTCTTTTATTTGAAGAATAATTTTCTCGTGTGTTAAATGATATTTAGACCTAATCTAAAATAAAACTTTGCAACGAAAAACTTCTACATTAATTTTAATGAATCGTTTAACATCAGCAAAAGTATCTATGTAACCCTTCATGAGTTACTGAAAAATATTGATATTGGATGGAGACTGCCTTCATTAATTTAGCTTTCGTTATTTGTGAAAAATAACATACAAGCCTGTGAATTTGGGATAGAAAATCTAATATGTAAATTTTACCCTAACATGAACTCGATCAGCTTGATTTTATCGCTTTTTTCTTATGTCCAAATCATTAATGAATCTCTCTTATTTATAATGTAATAATCTAAAGCAATAATTTGTAAGTTCTTTACTCTCCCACCAATGAGTCGTTCGTCCATTTATCACGTTTATTGACCATCTCAAAGCATATATAAGCAATCGCTTATAATTACTATATAAATGGAGAGAAAACTCTCATTAAACCTAAAGATGAATCATGAACAGCCTTTCTCTCAACGGAATGTAAATGTATAGCTAATTCTATGCTTATATGAACATGTGAACGCAATATGAACATGTGAGCGCAATATGAACATGTGA
>NW_025934773.1:0-20919 GCF_000764305.2 Hyalella azteca | reverse complement strand
ATGCCGCATCGATGCGCCATCGGTGCTCCACCTATAATTTCCACCTATAGCCACTGAAAATCATCGATGCGCCACCTTAAATTTTTATTTGGGTTATGGCGTGCTACTAAAAAGCTTCATTATTTAGTTGGTCAAACGTTCTTTATGTTGCCTATGTTACGCTTCATTTAGGAGTCCAAGTGTAAAGTGTGTCTCTATTTGGGCAATATGAGCCATCCATTATTTTGAGTGTACCATGCATGCTTGCCTGCAGTAGGAACGCCGAACTTGAGAGATACCGCAATGGTCATTGTTCCTCTGACGCAGATAGGTTGCACTCTAACATCTGAACACATGCAACTAGTTTACTTAAAAATATTACTCCGATTATACCTCTAATTTAAAAGAAGTATCAATTATTCATTTATGAAATAAATACTAGTTTAATGTTTTTTCCAGAGTAGTTCAATGTAGGCTGATTTTACATGATCTCTATTCCTTGAATTATTTTTATATTCGCTGGCAAAACGATTGATCTAGCAAAAGTTTAGAGCATTCATTTACGGATACGTTAACCGTCGTAGATGATATTCGGATTTAAATTAAGGCCTCGTAACGCGAGTTAAAAATTGGTAGATGAAAGGTTTCCAAAAAATTGAAATTGGAAAAGAATGAATTTTCGCAGTGTCGTGAGGGAAATAGAATGTTGTCTGAATAATTATCGATATCATACCAATGCCGAAGCACCTTCTGTTGATATTTTGATGGAATCCGTAGCGAATGGAAACTTCTGAACTTCGCTATCGATTCCTCTATAAGTTCGAAAATTATATCGGGGCAGCTGCTCCTGTCAACTCTCACCCGGTTCAATCGTAGCCATGATATGTGAAAATAAAAAAATATATTTAAAAAATATATATATATTTATGCCCGTCGTCAGTCATTGCAGTGAGTGATAGAAAGTGCATTTTCTTGTCGACGAAAACGTGAAGTCACGGACGGACAGACAGACAGACGGACGGACGGACATGACGATTACAATAGCTCCTTTTTTCCATAAATGAGGAAATGCGCTGAAAATTCGTCATATAACATTCGTCATATAATCGCTATGAAATTATAACGAGCACTATGTGCTGAATTCACATTAAGCTTGTATTTATTTCATGAAACTTCCATTAGAAGTTCAAGATGCAATGAAACGAGACTAAAACTTTGATAATTTTCAATGAACTATTCTATTAGCTGATAAGCTTCTGGTTACAAAGTGACAAAACATAATATTATAACGATTCAATGATTTTTAATGACTTCCTAGTTACGTCGGCCATATAACCTATTTTTTCAGAATTCATAATTTATTCCGTCTCATTTTACATTCAATTTGACAAGTTATCATTCATTGTAACTTTTTATTCCGTTATTTTATATTGGTTAATTTCGGGGTACCGGACTTGATAGTTCATCTGATCAATTTATTTCCCTGCTTAAAATTCCGAAACCGTCCTTGCCCCGCAGTAAAGTTTGTTTTCTAATATATATCACTAGATATTTAATATATTGTTTCAAAAAGTTAAATAAATTTTTTAAAAGTTTAAAAAAATTTTAAGGATCTTGATGAGCTACAACCAGAATAATATTTATTGTATAGCAATATAAATAACACCTCGGAAAATGTTTCCTCATCTTTCATCTCAATAAATATAACGTAAATCTATTTCGAACGGTTAAACTGGCTAACAGCTTTCAATAATTTCTTTGAATAGGAAAAATCCTACTCAGTGACACGAGACATTGTATCAAACTCACAAATTAGCCTAAGCTTCAAACGTGTCAAGTAACCTTGATTATATGCGTCAAGTTTTCCGCGCAGCAGTCGGATTCTATGCGGTGCGGCGACGACGTTCAAGTCTGCCATGATCTGGTCAGGAGAGCCGTATACCTCCTGGAGCCGGTGCCTGTTAGGGCCGGCTATTTATAGGCCTGTCTGTGATGCTGAACATCGCAAATTTTCACAGCTTGTTTCTTCGCGAACATGCAACTTACTGCTCCATAGATTTTGTTGGGCTTGCCCTCCCCCCACCTCCGTTCACCTCACAGATTTTGAACGTATGTGTCACAGGAAGCTGGAATCAAACCCGCAAGTCACTTCCCACTAAATCCTAGGACTCTAAACTGTAACCACTTATATCCAATGACTATTTTTAGCGAATAAAAACTTTAAGCGTTGTAAAGAATTGTTTGAGAACGTCTCATCTTCATGTGCGCAGTTTTTTCTTTTAAAAATCTTATAAGAATAAATATTCACTTTAATTACCTAAAATCTTTAATGGTTGCTCGTAAGCCACCACCTGACTGTCCTGCCGGCCTCCAGCAGGAGTCCAGGGGCAGGAGGTTTATGCCGACGGGGTGGTGGGCGACGAGGCGGGACATAAGCTCAGGCAGCCGCCTTGTGGGCGAGTGTGGGTGGTCACAAGAAGGTGGCTGTCCACGGCTTGATGAGGGATGCGACAGTTTGCTCTCCTCCATCATTGTTATGTGACTGTACACGGCTTACCACGCAGCTTGAGCCCGTCAGATGGGAGCTGCAAATCAGAATGTATCTTATCCCAAAGTATTCCAAGTGTCTTAAATAACATTATTGGACCATGATTTATATTGATAAAAAAGTATTTGAACGAATCATTTTCAACTTTCTTTCTTTCTCAGCCCTAATCGACTCTTTAAACATGTTCTCAACCGGACACAAATTTGCGACACAAAACTCTGGACTGAAGGAATTAATTGAATAATCTGTGTGCAAGCTCTACATATTCTTGAATTGTGTTCAGGTAAGATGGATTGTTGAGGTACATCAATACATTGAACAGCAGGAAAAAGTTCGTTTATGCCAAAAGAGCAGAATAAATATGGTAGTCATCCAATTCGTAAAGTATTCTAAGAAAATCGTCCACACGTTGCTTTCGTATCGTCTGCCATCGTCTTCAGCCACATTCATTGCATCGCAATCTTGCCGACGAGAGCAACACAGTAGCGTTTATATTGCTGATGAATTGAATATAAATAACAGCTACAGCCCCTACGCCCATCTCAATTAAAATTAGATCACTTCCAAGTTGATAAATGCAAGTAGAAGTTATTTTCGACCAAACTACCTTTCGAATACCAGTGTAAAATGTAAATAACCATTTTTCTTAAATTCCTGCTTTCGTTCTTGATCTGCGAAACCAAGAAATTCCTTTAATTTTTATTCGGAAAATTAATTAAAATTTATTTGGCCTGACCCATCAGGGGGGACTTCTGATGCGTGTCTGTGCTCGTCAGAAGTCCTGTGGGATTTCGCGCTCCTATAGGGGGATTGTTCCTGAGCGCCCCATCGCTGAGCTCGCGGTGTCTGACTGCAGGTCTCAGTTGTGGGGTTAAGTTATTATGTAGGTAGGATTCCTTACATTAAGTTATTATGTAGGTAGGATTCCTTACATTAAGTTATTATGTAGGTAGGAGTCCTTACATTAAGTTATTATGTAAATAGGATTCCTTGTATTTCCCTTCGCTGTCTCTCTCGTGCAGGCAGCCGACGTCCCGTGTAAGCGACCTCTTGTTCGAGTGTCTTAGTTTCTGTGGCTTTTCACCTGTCCCTCCTTGTTACTTCGTCTCTTTGAGATGCTATAACTCTGCTTCCTTTGAGCCAGCTTTAGCGGTCTGGACAGTTGAGACTTTCCGCCCCTTGTGGGTGATGAATTATTTTTGATTTGAGAAATTTTCGCTGAGACCTTCCACCTCTTCGGTGATGTTCATCTTGACTTTCGGTGTGAGATAGCTAAATAGCTGAAGCGCTAGTAAACATTTGCCTACTAAACTAACTAACCAACTATTTGGCCTGAGCTGATGGGATAAGCCTATTATTAGGATCAAACCAGAGTATTGCGAACTCAGTGTCGATTAATTTGATCAAGGTCAATCCTGTGTTTCGAGCATGAACGGTTCAACATGATCAATTCACCAAGACCATCATAAAGGTACGATATCTGTAGCCATTCTCAACCGAAAAAAAATCACGAATTCGATATAGAATTCTAAATTTTTCTAAATTAGTTTTAACTCACCAGAGGGGACCGAATGCCCACAAAAATTTAGGGCATTCATGGTTTTTGTTCGTCCATCTAAGTTACGTTTAATAACAGACTTAATTGGCTAATAATAATCAGACTTAATTGGCAACCACACCTCGGAGACGGTCCCTTCGGGGCCACTACCGGCTGCGCTGCATGACGTTCATTCAATAAGCTCGCTGCTTGGCAGCGCCGCCCCTCTGCCGCTCCACGTCGCTGACAGTTGAAACTAATATTAAAATCCGTAACATTATTGACCACATCTGATTTGCTTGGAATAATATTGATTGTAATAAAAGTAAGCAAAACACACGCCAAGTGTGGTCTGTATTTGTTCTTTAAATGCGTTCTAATAACAAAACTAATCCGCATATTCATGTTATAGAAGCAAGTAAGCTTGCCTTTATTTCGAATATGCACTTACCAAAATGTTATTTAAATAATGGTGCTGTAATACACGCATTGGCATGAGTAATTGTCGATAATCCCTACTCGTCGGAGGTGGCCTAGTGGGTAAGAGCACCAAAACTAGAGCAATTATTTGCTTATTCTTGTCCCAGCTGCTGTGATAATTGCGATGATCTTCGGCGATAGGCTGTAGTTGCCTACTTCCCATCGTAGACATTACAGTTCTGTTTCATGAGTCTACTATATACGCCCATGATGTCACGGAAGGTTCACGTGTGTCTAACTAGCGCATCTGTTGTCTTGCAGCAGGTGTTTCTGGTCTGCCGTTGTAGCAAAATGAACGATCCAGTCATATTTATTTCGTCACCAAATAGCTACTGATATACTGCCGGTTTATGTATATCAAGATTAATTTACGCTTTTGATTATTCATGGTGCATGCGCCATTGCTAGCACATAGACCGTGTCTGCCGGAAAATTTATTTTACTTAGTTCTAACGAGTCACATTTTCTGCTAGCTGAATCCAGTCTCGCTTTTTTAAATTTGGCGCTTCAAATTTTAAGCGTCTAAGCATTTCCTCAAACTCATGTCGGCTGTAAGCATCAATTCTGCTGATCGAGGCATCCGATGCCTGGAGATCTTGCTCTGTAGGCACTTTTTGGGCCAGCAATGAATTCTTCAAGCCCTCAACATCGGTCTTTAGGTTGAGGATTTCATATATATAAGACGCGGTCATCTTCTTGAAGCAGGTCATCTGAAAACTGAATTTCATATGTGGAGAGCGTGTACCTGGTGTACGTTCAATAAAGTATTGGAGCGTGATGATATCTCATATCAATAATCCGCAACCCTCCTCTCCCGCAGCACGTCTTCATCAGGCACAAGAGTCAGCGTGAAGAATAAAGCAATCAAGGAGCGGGTCGTGGTATCCATGATACTCGGGCCAGCGGTGTCTCCATTGGTTAGCTGCAACACACGTGCTGGGATCCCTCTTAAGGTTTTGCAAGAAAATCCTTCGAAAAAATTAAAATCCTTCTAAAATCAGTCGGTTCTTCTGCTGTGAAGTTGTGACAGTTGTGTCTATTGACCAAGGAAATCTAGACAGATTTAACAGTTATTTACCCGTTCATTGTTAGCTCCTGAATGCGGATTCGGTGTAGTCAGACATGCTAAAAATTGTAAAGATCTCGGCAGTTTACTAAGATGTCGTTATGATCCAAAAGCACTATGCCATATTAGCACAACTAATGGAGTTTACAATTGAGCTCCAAAAAGGTGCCCGAAGTGCGAAGCTGTAGCAGTTCCACCAAGTTTTAAAGTAATATTTGCCTCCATTCCTCCGCTATCTAATCACACACAGTAATACGCACAGAGACGTCAGACGCTCAGCAGATCCGGATTTAGTATTACAAATGCTTAACAACCCCTTTTCAGCTCTAAGCACTGCTCTTAAGGCCTGAAATTAAGTTATTAGATTCTTCTGAATAATCAGACTATCCGAATCTGATTCATCAGACTCGGCCTCTTTCTAACCCTCAGCTTGATCACATTTAGTAACCTGACGCACGTTTGTATGTCAGAAGTGACTGCAGCGGGATGGTGTGAGCAGGTTTAGTTAACGAACTACCTGGCGTCAGGGCCAAAAAATATCCCATATTCTTGGTCGATTTCTGGCTTATCCAAAGGTAGCGAAGAAGCAAACGTTTAGTTTCGAAACACACTTTAATAGACAAACTTATCAAAACCCACGTGAATGCGAAAAAATTATCGCATGTTATCACTGGGACTTAAGGAGAAACTTGCTCATTTAATTCTAATAAGTTTTAAACAAAGTTGACATTACATCAACAGAAAATCTTCATAGAACACAAAAATAATCAAAAACCGAATTCACATCTTCCATATCAGTGTGACTAATCCAGTAACTAATTACATTGGGTACACGATTGAAAGTATACTGCCTCATACTTTCAGTCATAGAGGATCTATATAGGCTTAACACGTTTCCAATTAATATGAATCTCATATTGAAGATAATAATCTTCTTTCACCTGATACACAGATGGAAAGCTTCAATTGTTTTTTCAGAACATTTGTCTCGTAACACAAATTTATTTTACCAGAAGCGTTTAATCAAAACAGGGATGTGCTGATGTCAGGTTATCAAATGATTTCTGTTAAGTTTTGAAACTAGAGAAGATGAAATTGAAATTTCTTATCGTTCATTATCCCTATAAGTTTGTTAGAGCCTGCATTCGAATACTCAAAATGATGGAGCTAGCAATCGGCACACGACTTCTAGGTCTTTGAATAATTTGAATAATTACCTGTTCATTATTGACTATGCTAGTCAAGCAATGATTGGACCATTAAAACCAATGTATTGCATATATGTTGGAACATATGCAAGCAAACATAAGGCTTGGTTTACCAGAGTCTGGCACTTACTCACTCGCCGCATTATTCACCCACTGAAGGATTATGTCGGTGGTCAATTCAGTGAATTTTGCTCGTGAAAGGCACCCCTGAGGCACCGCATCTTCAGTCGACGTCGAGGTTTGTGAAGAAGAAGAGGTCGGAAGTTTAGGGCGCGGGTCGCAGTAAATGTATTTTGCGTTAGGCACCATCTCAACCAGCCGCCGACTGCCCGACCCGGTGAGGCGGTCGCTCGGAATGACCAGACTGAAGCTAGGGTGGAATCAATAAAAACCTTAGGAAATAATTTCGGATCAAAGCTTCCAGATTGGAAATTTTCAACTTGATATTATAAACCAGCAAAATTATCTATGTTAGGAACGCGTTTCAAGTGAATGACTTCAGATTTAGAATTCTCGCGAACTTTTAATTCGCGTTCGAGAATTGTGTGTAATATTTATTTTTTATGTAATAAGACTGGCCTTATTACACAGACATTTACTATAGTGGTGAAACTCAGTGTGTGGAATGCCGTAAAATTACGAGCTTAATAAATTCATAGTGCATGCATGAAAAATTTAAAATATATGAGAAAAATATATGGAATGGAAATGACTACAACGTGTAGTTACCTTCTATATCCATTCAAATATTAGAATTGACAATAATTATTATCCTATAAGAGCGTCACCAACCGGGAAAGGTTTTTGACCGTGATGCAGTATTAGGCATCTATTCAAGTGATTCCAACCTCTATCTGCAGTAACCTAGCATGAAAAAACGGTCTGCATCGGAGGCGAACGTTTGTTGGCGGTAATAAGTTCGGTGGGGCTTGAGTAATGTTTAATCTCAAAGAGAGAAATAATTTCTACAAGTTTTAACAATATTTTTATATGCAAAAAAATCTTTTCGCTACTTTTTGAAAATCGAAAAAACCCAAACAAAATAGTATGACGCAGTTTTTTTTAACAAAGCTTCTTCTGTAAGTCGTAATGAGCGTTTTTTCTTCGATGTCTATTTGGCTTTGATATCATACTTTCTAGCATTTTACTTAGCGATTGCACTCATTTTGAATGAATAACGAATAATATTTTTCGTATATGCTTACTTCAGGGTTTGATTCCAAGAAAATGTATGAAACAACAGACCGTCCGAGAGGGTGAAACAGAATTTTCTGAAATAAAAAACATAACCTTTAGGCTGCTGTTAGGTTATTTCGCATGAACCTGCGATTAAGCTCAGGAGAGAGTTTGGTGGTTGCCTCAGCTTTTATGGACGGACTTTAATATAAAAACTTAGGGCGATATAGCTCCCTCGTTCGCACCTGCAATCTTTGAAGGGTTCTAGGATTTTGCACACCCAATCCAAGTCACAGTTTCGTAGGTGAGGGAAGTGCCAGCGGCTTATTTTCCAACCAAGATCCTTAAGTCTAGTGCCAAGGTCGTGTGGCACTCCTTGGACGCAGCAAACATCTTCTGTAACATAAATCGTAAATCAGTCAAACAAAATATGCATTCATTCCAAATTTATACATTAAACCAGCTAAGGAAGAGTGATTAATTATTAGAAAGCAAGAGTTTCAAGTAATTATAGTAAACGAAAACTATTTTCTTGCATCTGATTGTTTTCCTACGAAATAAAATTCCATTATTATCATTCACCGCATTGTATCTATCATTATGATAAATACGTTTCGGAATTTGCCCGTTTGTCTTGGACCAAAACTAATGTAGTATCTAATTTAACTGGAAACAAAGCTAGTTACTTGCGACAATCCTCCCCGTAACTGGCAATTATTGTCTCCAACATACGGATAATACAATTAAATTATTTTGTGACCCACTTTTCATATATCCTCATGTTGTAAGCGCGACGGTGACTTCCGAACGCTCTTACTTCAGCGCCAGTTAGACACTCGAACTTTAACCGTGCAGGGAAGTGACCTTGGAGGACTTCTGACACTTTATTGGTAACGAAGGCACAGTAAAACTTGGTAAAGGGAACAGTGAAAATTCAAACTGAATCCGAAATAAACCCAGAATGAACTCAAACAACACAAAATAAACCCAAAAACCCAGCGGATGGCTCGTACTGAATATATAGTTCGTGGTGGTGAACAAATATAATTCTGCAACAAAAATAAAACTTAGGATATAGCTATAATATTTAACTTGAAATATTCCTAACAAAATAATAACAATTCACAAATATTAGAGCACAAATTTAGATCTCACAGTATAAGTATTCACAAAAATCCCGCACAAATTTACATGTCACAATCTAACCACTTTTCACAAAAATTCACTAACAGTGAAGCGCAAAGTGCTTCACGACTAACAGAATAAAAGTGACGCGTATCAAATGATCAGGGTGAACAGACTTTTTCTCTAAATGAAAATGCTAGTAAAGATCGAAATGCAAAAACATTATTGGAAAAATGAATACAAATTTAACAGAACAAATATGAGGAATAACTATTGAATGATCGCAAAAAAATTATAAGGAAAATCGCGGTACAAAAATTAAAGACGCACGAGGCGCGGCTACAATGTAAATGTTGCTTACGGAGGGGGAAAAAATAACCTCGGTTTATAATGTGAGGTCATTGTATAGCGCATCACCATCACCTTCTCGTGCAGCATCAAGGCCGTGTCAATGATCAGACTTCGATGAATTCAAGCCATCAATCTATGAAATATCAGTGGAGCAGAAGTTGCTCAAAATGGTCGTTCGACATTCAATGGACATTTCTTAAAATCATCCGTGAATTTAAACGCGAATGAGTCGGTGTATTTAAGGTAATGAAATTATCATTATAGAATCATTTTTATAACTTTGTTTCCTAGGAAAAAAGGTGACGAAATAAATATGCGTTATTAGCTGATATTTGTCACCGACTTTCCTGCCTGAAAAGAAAATGTCTTATTTATTAAATAAAGCGACATCTCAAGCTGAGGTAATGGAGTATTTCAAAAGTACACCTTGCCATTTAAGAAAACGCAGAGAAAAACTCTACACATACTAACCACATGCAGGCAGTTCATTTTCTATACAGTAATCAAGGGCACGCGAATCTTCAAAGCGAAGGCCGAACATGCGGGGCTCGCGCTGTCGCTGCCTCATGTAGTTGAAGACGTTGTATGGGGAGCCGTACAGGGAGCTGAGCCAGAATCTGTCACCACAGGAGCAGTGAGATGAAGAAAAAACAAATTACAACTATTTATTATTATATAATATTAAAGAAGCAATTGACAGCATGTGGTAAATAAATGCAGGTGTTATGGTCGTTGAACATAGTTACTTCTTAAAAATTCTTAGGAACAGCCTTCCATCAAACATGAAGCAGTTCGTTTACCGATTTGGGACATGTTAATAAAAAGATTCCTAATTTTAGTTCTAAAAAAATCCAAAAAGTTAAAATTTACTATTTGAGTGAGCGTAACATTCATAAAAAAGGCAAAAAATACCACTAGGAGAATTTATTAGTCTGAAGTGAAAGGTGCAACAAATTAGTAGCAATAAAAATTCATCTGATTTTGACATTTGCTGGCATTTATTCGCTTTGCTTTTGACATTTTTAACTTTGCTTTAATGTATTAATTCAGTTAATTAACATTAACAAGCCAAGAATAATACGACCCCCCCAAAATTTGTGACGTTTGTTTCTGAATTTCTATTGTATGGGGACCTCCAGAAGTAGCTCAGGTCAACCAAGCTCAGGTCGCCGGTGTCGTTGGCAACAATCCGTTCCAGAAGCTCGCCGAGCTGCGGGATGGGGTCCGTGTGGAGGGACATCACTACGAGGCGGCTGGGCTTCCTATTGTTCAACAGACTACGTACAGCTCGCCCGCCTTGATCATCACTGTTTGTTACTGTCCAAAGTTGTCCATCCGGCAAGAGGTTATGCGGGTTTGATGGCACCTGTAGGCAAGTTAATGGTTTCTGCTTATTTCTAGAGCATAATATCGAAATTGTTGGGTATTTTAATTTTGATGCATTCATTTAATATTGCGCTGGAATGTTTATAAACCACTTGCAGTTAATTTTATCAGTATCAAACGCAAGAAAATTTTCAGCGAGCCAGGAAAGCCCACTTTAACTGTTGAATACAAAACCAATTAGCTCAACTCCTAGAAGTTTTCACGCAACTAGTGCTATTTCTACTTCATGGAGATGCTCAGCGGTTCATTCCTCTCACCTTTAACGAACGACACTTATTGACAACTGCTACCAGCTTCGCTTCGATTTCTGACAACTTTGAATATACTGCAGGCTTTAGTTTAAGGCGACGTAGAATTTCCATGTACTCAAGTCTCTCCTTCTCGTCGGCATTGGAGTCCTGAAAATCTTTGTCGGCAGAAATTATCTAGACCTGCAGCGCTTCTTTCCATTCATCCAAATCATTCTTCACGTTGATTACGTCATCAATCCAACTCGAAAAGTCATTGAATACCGTGGCTAAATTCTTCAATCCAGAAATCTTATCCTGCATCGTGGTCTGTATTTTCCCCATTGAGCTCACAACGCTTTCATCTCCACTGAACAGGTCGTCTATGGCCTCAATTTCGTGTGAGGCGTGCGTGCCCCTGATGCACTTGAAGCACGCTAATTCGATGCAGTCCACGCACAGGTAATCCAATGCCTTGCGGTGCTGAAGACATGACGTTTCTGACGGTAAACGTGGTAAGCGTTGATACGGTTTGTTTTCAGACGGGATTAATGCGTAGTTAACCAATATTTTATCGATATCTTGCGCAGTTTCTTTCTTGCATTTAGGGCAGATACAAATATCGGATGAAGTTGTTAGCTCCATAACGCAAGAGAAGCAAAATGTGTGTCCGCAGTTCAGACAAAGTGGCTTGTGGTTGCCAGATTCAAATTCTTCGGTGCAAATGTCGCACTCTAACATTGCAGTTGCCATGTTGAGGTGCTGATATCTATTCTTGCTATTCTTTCTAATTAGTCTAACTCACAATTTTGAATGCTGCGAACATAACACTAAAAAGAAATTACGGTAAAATCATCTGTTGAGAAGGTGTACGTTTTGGCAAAATGCATCGTATAAGCTGTATGCATTTAGGTCCCATTTAGTTATCAGACGGCAGGCAAAAACTAACTGACGATTCCATTCAAGAGATAGACACATTAGATAGATTTCAAACATTCACATTATCGGTTTTCCATCCATCTAGCTATATTACAATTCAGTCAACCGTCTGACAAATGATGAAACTTTTAAGTATTAATACCAATAGCAGATAGCTAAGACTATATAACGATTTTCAGTTCCAATTCTAGCAGCACATGCTTTCATGTTTAAACTCTATTGCTAAAAAATTCTAGATGCCAAGAGTGAAAATAAACGGTATTCTAGATTTAGGCTTCGAGGGATCGTCAGATGGTGGTGGCAGGAGAAAAGCTGCCAAATCCGCTAACAAAAATTACCAAAACAGGCAAAAATCATTATTTAGTTGCGAATTTGTAAATTGTAATGCAAGAATTAAATTTTTCTGTTTATTTTGTAGATAAAAAATACGACAAATATAAGTCCAACATAGAATTTTGCCGCCTAATGCAATCGAAAACGACCCAAGAGGCCCAATAAAGAACTAATTTTTAGTACCTACCTATCTTAACAAGGTAGGCTGTGAAATTTGACACATGTTGTATATTTTAGACATATTTCCTTTCCCCAATATTTCCATTTTGATTAATCAAAATCTTAGTAATCTTGGGCAATCAATCTTAGGAAGATCTATTTCTGAAAAACCGTCAGTAAAAACCTGTCCAATAGTGATGTTTAGAGTTGGTTGATTGAGAATTACTTTTAAGTTTTCCAGGGGGCAGTTGATATGGCCTATGGACATGATTATTGATAATATTGATAAAAACGTAAAAAAATTCTGCCATTTTCAAAAATATTTTCTCCACCATCCACAGATTTGATATGATCAATGATTTTGTTAAATTGGTTCATGTTTGCAATAGTTACGCGGTCACAGAGTAGGTTGATAGGAATTAGACTAGCAGTAGTCATTACTGTGATTGTATATTGTGCTGTAGCCTTAGATACGATATAAATACTTCGTGAATGAGCCAAAATATTAATATCGGTAAAGTTTTATCGTCACATGTCGCTTACCTAGCAAGATTTCCTTAGCAGAGATCATTTGCATCAGCAAATGTAGTAGGGAACAAATTTGTTGTTGTTAAGGACTTAAGGACTGCTGGTGATACATTTATTCATGTGAAATTATTTATATGTTAAATATGTTAATCATCAGTTGAATCGTAGCGTATTAGCTCCACCCGAACTAGATCGTCTTGCTTACGGTTTATTCACGAGTTTTTTCTGGGGGTAACGGATTCAGTGATCGCCATACTCTGTGCGGGTTCAGCTTAGAAAACTAACCTCATTGACAGTCAAATTGTCACAGCACTTATGTCGCACTCGCAGACCTTCTATAGAAAGTCTATTCATAAAAAAGATTCACAAGTTTTTCAACAATTCACCCACTAAATATGTGCATGTTTTTCTATTAAACTCACAACGGTTAGCATGAAGCAGGAGTCAAATTTCTAACGGCCCAGTCTTCAACTGTGCGCAGCGCTCACAACCGCTACCGAGATTAGACTGACGACGTGCAGCGTGTCCTGCGTGTGCACCGGTTCAGCAGTGCTGCGGATGATGCAGAAAAATTTCTGGTTGTGGGCAAGAATAATTTCTGTAACCGTATAAATACAACTTCTTATAGAAAATAATAGTTCAGTTGAGCAAAAAATACACTGTATATGTGTTTGATTGTTATACTTGATCGCACAAGACATCTCTACTGATTTTTTCTGACATAGCTGCGCTCTATCCGGTTATCAGAAAGTCCTTCAATTTTACAGAAATTTCTGCGCATCTGGCAGCACCGCTGCAGCGATGCCATCACAAGCAGGCAACGCCAGACGTTCAAGGACGTCGACGGAACTCGTAACGAACTCGTTTCGTCGACAAATACGATCGCATGAGGCCTTTAGAAAACCTTTAAAGGGATAAAGTTTTAAGCATAATGATAACGTTAGCAGTAATTTAAAATTTTAAATATGCTGTTAAATCCAGCATGGTCGATTCGAAGCTGATTTCATCTTGAACCCTGAATTAATTTTCAGTTATTTCAGCATCTGCTTGACATTTTTGCGTTCACGGTCTCGAGCACGGCTGTGCGTACCGTTGGCTATAAGTCTGCGCCAAAGCATACGTAGAATAAACAGTTTTTCTCACTTAATATCTCAAATTCTTACGCAACAATAATCAAATTTTAAACTCTCGTAAAAACATCTAAGCTATCGTTATGCTCGCCATATTACCACCGCCAGCTATTTCCTTATTGCTCGGTTAAACAGACTCAGGACTCCACTTGAAACCCTATCATGAATATACTAGAAAATATTAAGACTGGTCGCACCTATCGTTTTTGCTGGTTAATTCCATGAGTAATTTTGTCATCAAACTGCACTGATCGATGCTGCTTATGACCGTGCGTGATTACCACCATTAGTATTTACTGCAAATTAACCTTCACGCCAGACCATACGACATTCCTGAGTCCCGCCTGCGAGTGGTAAGAAGGTCCAAGATTTATTGGACGCGCTGTGCTTCTGATGTTAGAATGAATGAAGCTTCTGTTGAAGATTGGTTTATGCCAACTTGATCGTTGCAGTCCTTAATTGTTACAACAAATTAGGTTGAATTTGTGAAGATTTGAATGGTTCCTTTAAGTCTTCGTTTTCCGTTTCTCCTTTGATATTAATTGATGTTTGTCCATTTTGTTTCGCGTTCTTGACTGATTAATCTCGTTGTCATCAATGTTGATCACTTAAAAAAGTAATGGTTTAATAATTATGCATAAATGTCTATTTTCGGAATATGTTTTCGGCAGCATTACAAATTAGTCATTCAGCTCGCCCTGCGAGGCTTTTTCCTGTCGTCTCACCGCCCAGCACCAATCCTCGCATAAATTCTGACAATTATTTGACAAATAATTATTAGAAGGCAAATGTTAATAATTAATAATAATAATAATAATTACCAGAAGGTAAATAATGATAATCAATAATAATAACAATTATAATAATAGTTGCCAGAAGGTAAATATTAATAATAAATAATAATAATTACAATAATAATTACCAGAAGGTAAATAATGATAATCAATAATAATAACAATTATAATAATAGTTGCCAGAAGGTAAATATTAATAATAAATAATAATAATTACAATAATAATTACCAGAAGGTACATAATAATAATAATTATGATAATAATTACTAGAAGGTACATCCGAAAAATTGCTGCTGCGAATTCACTTGCGGCCGAGGAAGATGCTTCATGGCAGCTGCCAGTAGCTGCCACTCAGTGGCGTCCTGTCAGAGCACTGGTGTCAGCGTCTGAGGCAAATATCAAGTCTCAGCGTCTGAGGCAANAGTCAAGCTATCAATCTTCCGTGTTGTATCTTCCAGGTCAACTGCCCACCGCCAACGTACCCTCTACCGCCGCATGTCACTCTCCGGAAACATAACTTTCAACTTAAATTATACGTAAACTATTGAGTGTAGCAACCTGTGGACGTTTGTACGCAACAGAAAACATTTTAAAGTTGTACGTGGCGGCAACCATCAGTGCGTCATTTTGCGCTCACTAGAAGGTATCCTTTTTGAGAAGTAGGCTTGATATTGCTCCTGTTACTCATGTCAGGCGGTAGAGGGTTAAGTATGGATCGTTAGTTCAGGATTGGTTCGGCGAATTACGGCTTTAATGAAGGTTTCTAAGGGAGCTTGTATCACAGAAAAGCTTTAATTGCATTCACAGAAATTGTTTCTAGTTTACATTTATTCAGCAGAACTAAATGCTTTTATTCACGCCTGCAGAGAGAGGAGTTCTGGGGCAGCGTTGCCTGCAGCGCTGCTGGGCACCTGAGAAACTTGGCGCTTAGCGAACTTTGGTCCAGCGCGTTCAGCTCCGATTTGTAAGCCATGAGTAGCGCTTATAGCGAACTTTGGTCCAGCGCGTTCAGCTCCGCTTTGTAAGCCATGAGTAGCGCTTAGCGAACTTTGGTCCAGCGCGTTCAGCTCCATGTGTGTGCGGGTCGGTGGTGCGAAATCTTGCCAAATAAAGAACTTGTATACCACGAACTTGACTGCACCTGACGCCATGCGCTGGCAGTAACAGGTGTAAGGAATTGATGCAATCGATGTTCTTTAATATTTTATTTTATATGTAGTAATTTAACAAGAAAAATCCAACGAGTAGTGCGACGATATATAAGTAAGTATATGATCATTCAAGGTCTTACTTTAAACATTTAAAAAACTTTATTGATCTTCAATCCTTATTAAAATCCAAGAACTTGCCGCTCCTCATGTTGTTCCATCAAATTCGATGGCATATAAAATAATGGCAGTATTGACCAAGCAGTAGAGGGTCCACTGCGTTACAGCTGCAGGCAGGCAGGGTTCAGGGTTGCTGTTGGCGCAGGGTTCAGGGTTGATGTTGGCGCAGGGTTGGTCGGGAAGGATCATGACGCTGGCACGACGTAGCTATGATACGACAATGAAGTCCCGCTGGGGCGTCAGAAAGTCGATACTGAAGAGAAAATAAAAACCTGGTCAAGAGCAAACCGCAAGGAAATAAAGTCTCGCAACACAAATGTATAGTCGCATTATAGATTGACTTTGATGCAGCAACTGACCTGAGGTTTTTAATGCTTAGTGTTGGTACTTTCGGTTGAAGAAATAAATTTTGAAATTTAGATGAAATCAGTAGAAGGGGTAGGAAGTTGGACTGAGATATACAGAAAGAATAGCAAAAGGTTCATCTGCGTTTGAAATTAGAACAAAGACTTGAACTACGTAGTATAGCACAATATGCAGCAGTAAAATCTCAACAGCCTTATAGGATTGCACCACCCCGCTATCTGAATACATCTTTGAATAGAACTCTGATATAACTTCGAATTTAATTTGAATAAAATTTTGTTATATTAATTTAAATAATAGTAATTATAAATCAAAGTGTAGCCGTGATATAATTAATGAGTTTAAAATAATTGAATAATGTACTCGGACCAGCCGAGCTTTGATTTGATATATTGAACAAACTCGATTATGGTGAATGACGGGCTATTGAATCTTAAAATATGTAGCCTTAAACTAAGGTCAAGCTTCCCACAGAAGCAAATTAGGCCTAGAGTTGATGCAATCAGATAAATAAAAATTGACACGACATTCACGCAAAACAAATGACAGAGAACCAAGTTTGTAGGTAGAATTTTAGGGATACTTAATAACCGATGAGCATGGCGCTGCTGCAGGCACTGATAAGAAGATAACACTGTCAACGTGTACTGGGACAACACGGAACAATGTAGATAGAAGCTCATTACGTAGCACTGATGGAGTCGACCACTGCTCTGCACAGCATAAAATATGTGCATCTGTCCAGCCTGTTCTCCCAGCGCCTAACATTGACTAGTCCGCACAGTCGGACAAAGGACGACCGCACTGCGCGCCAGAAAGAAATTATTTATATATACTGTATTATCATGGGTTATTTAGTGGGGAAATTTCAATAAATATCGGTGAGAAATTTGGCATTTCTCGCACAGGCCAGCAAGTGCGACCTACATCGA
This sequence comes from Hyalella azteca, assembly GCF_000764305.2. Classification (NCBI taxonomy): domain Eukaryota; kingdom Metazoa; phylum Arthropoda; class Malacostraca; order Amphipoda; family Hyalellidae; genus Hyalella; species Hyalella azteca. The sequence goes on along the minus strand of NW_025934773.1, from coordinate 3,326 downwards.
GTTGCCAGCCCACAGCACGAATCATTGCATATGGACTATTGCAAGGCAGGAAGGGTGCGATGGGAAAACCGGGCATAATATCGGTTTCAGCGTTTAGTAGGTTTCAATATCGGTTTCATCGCAGAACATTCACAGCTTGATGCGGTCATGAACTCGCAACTCACTGCTACAATTCTGCTGTGCTTAACCGCCCGGCCTCCTTGCCGATTCTGACCAGAAACAGGCGCACAGAGCTGAGATCGAACCCGCACCTCTCTGCGCCAATCCTTGTAATCTGAACTTTTAACTACTGGGTTGTAATTATATGATTTATTCGGCGCATCAGTCATTGTTTTGGCAATTTTTCTTGATAGCATGCAGAGCACCGACGAACATTTTGTGGGTAGATGCCTTCAATAAGAACAAACGATGTTGATTTCATTTACGCTTTGAGTTAAAGCAATTAGCTGAAAAGCAATCGACGGTATTTCTTTCTGCCTAATTTCTTGGGAACGTCAAATTAGAAGAGACATGAAACAGAAAAAACAAACATCGCGTGGTTCAAAATTGAGGCTTGAATAATTGTACAAAAACTCGCGTAGCAAGAAATTAGTTCAAGAAAATATGCATACACATTCTATGTATTAATATGCATACACATTCTATGTATTATTATGCATACAGATCAATCAATAACTTCAATATTGGATACCTGGACATGTCGGTAGAAGATTGGAAATTCTGAGCCATGATTCAAATGTCTGCATAAGATATTCTGTAGAAAAAGTTGTGTGAAGGAGAAAAGGTTAAATTTTATATATTTCTAAGAGTACACGATGTAAATTTTTCAAATTTTCATGGGTACATGTGGTATATTTTAAATTAAAACCATACTCTTTATAGTTTCAGGAAGTTTCATATTGTACGTTGCAAAGTATGTCATCAATTTAACTATGAATGCGCGTTTTACATATGCGAGTTTTCTGAACATAAATATAGTTTTTAATTAGTCTTCCTTGTAACTCAGTGCGTGTAATCATCGCCTTCTTCTGTAATCATCGAATCCACTAATTTTAATTGACAAATAAACTTTAAACCCACTTTTAGCTTAGAAGCCACGATTAAGTCGTTTTGGGAAATGAAAAGAAAATTATGCTTTAAATGAAAATAAATGTTAGAAAAAATAGAATTTACTGAGTTAATAAAAGATCGAGTTGAGTATAAGCAGCGTATAAAAATATATATATACGTAGGAGTCTCCAATTTAAGACCAGTTTCTTGTGTAATTCTGGAAAGTCTCGCGAATTCTATTGTATACATTTTCGATAATTGAGTGATCTTGGCGGAAACGAAAATTAAAAGAGTTCTAAAATCAGAGGTCACATGTTAATTAAATCGGCCCTTACCAGCCATTAGTCCCTTAATCACTTCAGCGGCATATATGTGAGCAATAGGCTACAAGCCATCAGAATATTGTTCTTGAGGCAAAAGACGGCTTTCAGGTTGCCAGTGAATAGGCGGCCGGAGCTAACATGCTCTGGCCGACCGCTGGCGCTCACGGTCCGAGGAAGAGGGAAAAGGGCTGAAACCACTAGAAAACGCAAAGATAGTAACTAATGAACTTTGTTGTTCCCTCCTAAATCTATGGGAATATCTTGACAAAGTACTCCAATGTACGACACAGGAAGCAGAAATCTTGACTTAATCTACGAAATTATCACACTTAAGTTGGGTTCGTGAGTTGTAGCTACCATAAAAATCTTGATTCAGAAATGCATGGTACACTGATCGGTGGTATAAATCACGTGTGCATCGCGAAAGTAGTTTGAATATCGCTTACTTCACGAACATCGGTGGACAAAATTTACCTTCTCAATAGCAGTTATAAAATGAAGTTTAAATAATTGATCCCAGTGCACACGCTTTTTTAATGAATAGCTGGAATGGCATTCGAATTTTGAGACTGATATCTTATTTGCGAGTGGAGTTGCAGCAACTGAACCCAGTGAAAAACTCTCATAGTCGAGAACTCGGCGGACAGTGGCTGATGCAGCGTCGTACTAACTTCTGGGGGTGACGTGAGTCTTTGTCGTTCTTAGGCTCTCCTTGGAGGAAGTATCTCGAAATTTGAACGCAAAGAAAATTACCCCGAAATTCACCATTTCTTGATGGAAAACACTTCGGAGTCTAGCTCCATCATCAGTTCGAAAATTCTAGGAGACGCTTACAATAAGTTTGTAGAACAATTGAAATTCAAAACAGATATTGAAAACTAAATTTACAAATGAAAAGCGAAGCAAAAAACAGACAAAGCCTCTCTGTTCAAAATCATAAGTGGATAAAAACTGAAGGCTTCATTCTAACGAGACCTCAGTTTTCAAATACTCGTATGCCAGTGTTCTAAAATACGCAAATCCGAAGCACCAGAAGTTGAGGCTAAAATCCTGAAGTCAATATCGGATATTGGCTCGTTACACTGCTTGGCGTGAGTGTGCACAGCCGATTGAGGAGGGACGAGCTGGTGAGTGGCCAGTTCTGAATCTCCTTCCTTTATGCTCCGTTAGTCTGGAATAAAGATTGTATGTGGCTCGCTCGTAGTGAATGAGGTATGAATAACTGTCCTGCGCCAGTATAGTTCCCTACTTTTTCCACTACATCCGGCATGGTCCCGCCTCCAAATTTACCCCAGCTGCCTCTTCCACATTTCCGGTTCAGCACTCGTGAAAAATGCATGTATAACTCGATTCAAATGAAAATGCAAACACACATTTTCGTTCGCAAAACTTGAGGTTAGGTTCGAACATGAACAAGTTATGTTGTGTCTTTTAGCTTCGGGTACTCAAGCGCGCATTCGCCGGCTGACTCAAAAGTTAAGTAATCGTCGAGTGTAATTTGCAATGATCAGTTGTGATTGATTTTCATGTTGCTGCCTCTGCTTTATCTGTTGATCGCAATGAGTGAAAAACAATCCCAAAATAATTAATGTGGATAACTATTTGTTGAGAGCCACGCAATAATGCATAAATAATTTCAAATGAGATTAATGAATTTTGAACCGTAATGACCTAAGGTTAGTTACACTGGTGAGTAGATAGCAAAAGGAGCCTATCGTCACACTTTCCATAAACAGCTTAAATCATAGGTTACCACAATCATTTACCCCGAATCTTGCCCAACAAAATTAACCAATTACCTTCAATATTATTACGAACAATTACCCCCGAACCTGCATAAACAGGATACCGATCATTTACCCAACAAAATTAACCAATTACCTCCGAAATCATGAGTTAACGACCATTTACCCCGATTTTACTGCACTCTTTAACCGAGAATAACCTAGAGCG
>NW_025934772.1:0-256 GCF_000764305.2 Hyalella azteca | reverse complement strand
TAATATTATATTTATAGGTCCGTAACACGACGGATGAATACTGGTAACAATAATAATGATAAGAATAATAATAATAATAATAATAACAATAATAATAATAATAATAATGACATAATACATTCTAAACCGAAGATTTTTGTGTAAATTTTGAGTCATTTTTTGTTTTGAAAATCTGACAATTGCACTCGCCATTTTGCGGAGTATTTTGCAAATTGTGATATTTCTTGCAGTGAGTATTTATCTAGAGAATAAAAGC
>NW_025934771.1:0-421 GCF_000764305.2 Hyalella azteca | reverse complement strand
GTAATGTATCAACGGCAACGCCAGCTGTCGTTGGTATTCAGTAAACTGAGTAAAGCGTAGAATATGTTGAATATATGGCTTATGGTGTGCAATTTCTTCGTGCATACTTTCGCGGAAATGTTCAGCTTAACGTTTTTACGATTAACGCCCAGAAATTAACTTATTTTTTAAATCATGTTCTATATGGGTGCGCAGCCATAGACCAGCAAATTAACGCTCTATTCAACCCTGGAGCCAACATCAACCATCTAAATGCTATAGAAATTGTCACCCTGGCACCTAAGCAGCTGTAGTCAACTAACCTATCTCACCACACGAACTTTAATCCAACACTGCTTCAGCACACAAGCTGCTACTCCACATAGTTAACGGTCAATACGTTGTTCTCCAATGCTTTATAACCCATACCATCACTTCTTAC
>NW_025934770.1:4242-14946 GCF_000764305.2 Hyalella azteca | reverse complement strand
GTCCTATATCAAAATAAAAATCATCAGTGAACCAATCATGGTTCGAGGAGTCAAAATGTTTTTCGGTTTAAATGCCAATTTTTTATGAAGCCCTCTATCTCTTCACCGGATGATGAAAATTCTTCTCATCGTAAGAAACTTCTATTCACGCAAGACATGAATGAAAAGCCTCTGTTCATTTACCCCGAACAATAATTGATATTATCTTTTATAAGTTCGGTGAGAAAGAGAGATGAATTCATCACATCTGAATCACTTTGGATTCTTTTAGAATTTAGAGTAATTCGCTCGATGCCTGTTGATTGCCCTTCGCAACCAAACAATGACCTCGGAGGCATTTAGCTACATCACACAATCTGTGCTGAGGGTTGTTAATTAACACTAAAGTGGAAAAAATTCTACCGAATTTTCGGTAGGTGTCATCATTTCGCCGATAATTATTTCTGTTGAGACTTAGAGAAGCCTTCCTCATGAAATTTTCTTTTTAGCGCATTTTTTTATTCATGAAAAAACGCTATTGTGCTCGTCATGTCCGTCCGTCTGTGACTCCACGTCATGTCTGTGACTCCACTGATGTCCGTTCGTGACTTCACGTGACAGAGAAAATGCGCTTTCTGTCACTCACTTCAGTGAGTACTGATCTATTTTTAATATTTATTCTTGCATTAAACGTCTACTTTAAGCTTTGATTTACGCCGTGGTCCACTTAATTCACCGGAGGGTGAGAACCATTCTACCGAAAATAATATTTTCAAAGTCAATACCAACAGCTGCTCACACTGCACTCATGTATAGACGATCATTTCTTGTCAAAATTATATTCAAATTAAAATATTTTGCTAACCATCATCAATGGATTCGGCGTAGATTTTTTATTACTAACAGTAACAACTGAGTTTCATCTGATGATTATTATCCTGAAAATAGATTTTAAATAGATCTGATTTTGATAAGTATACATTTGATATATCATTCAGGCCATGCACTGAATCTGAAACGGGTCAATTATTAGGAGTTTAAATTTCATGCGCATTTAGACTTTAGAGAAGTGCAAAGTAATTATTATATTGAAAGTTTCAACTGGTATATTGAACTGGCCTCTAATGGCGAATAAGGTGTCAATGCCTTCTTCGTTTATAATAGCGGTTTCAGCGTTTATTAGGCCGTGGGCCTGTCGCCGATTCTTAACATCGCAGAACATTCACAGCATTTTGCGGTCTCTAACTCGCAACTCGCTGCTACAATTCTGCTGTGCTTAACCGCCCGGCCTCCTTGCCGATTCTGACCAGAAACTGGCGCACATAGCTGGGATCGAACCCGCGCCTCTCTGCGCCAGTATCTTGGTACTCTGAACTTTAACCACTGGGCCACCCTGCCCTCTCTTCTATACTCTCTTCGTTTCTAATGCTACTCTCCTGCCAGAAAAATTATGAAAATTTTCTTATTTTCATCTCACTTTGAATGAAAATAGTACTTATAAAAAAATTTTGTTAGGATAAAAGTTTGTCTTTCAAGAGGATACGAAAATTATTTTCCTACCGAGTGGAAAAGTCTGGTAAACCATATTCCAGAAGTTACTCCTAAAAATCGTTTTCTTTCTCATAGAATAAGTTATTTGGGGTACTGTGTTATTGATTATTTCAAACTCTATTCAAAATCCATTGTGAGTCTGTTACCACTAAGATACCTCATAATTCATAAAACACAAGTATGCTCTAGCATTCAGAAAATTTTGTTACTTCGATAAAGCTAATTTCTTCAAACCACCAAGTTATAAAGCAGTTTCGGTAATAGCCAACTTTGACGTTATCAATCGCGCCATCTCCAAGTTGACTTCGTTATAGGATCCACAGTCCGCACTATGTACAGAAAAAAATAAAACCTCTCACTTGCTCATCCTATTCCTGTCGCTTGAGAATTCTTATAGTTAAATTGAGTTCACCTAGTAATATTTTACTGAGCTTTATCGTTTACTAATTCGCCCGTATATTGACAGAGTGATGAGACGCTATTTTCCGGAACGCAAGCCCGAAATATGAAGTTACTACGACTCGGCTGAGCAGCGAAACGGAAAAACGTCGAGATGGGGCACAGGAACATGATCTTACTGGCGTGATTTAAATTTTGCCCTTACCAATTCTGAGATCGTAGAGTTATGAATGCCACATTCTGCAAATATTTTTCACAGTGATATTTAACTTGATACAAAGAATTAAGTACAATTACTGGAGCTGCACTGTACCATTACAGCAGAGGATTTTTATCCCAGTTTGACTACCAGTCAACCCCCGCTCATGACGACGTGTAGACTATAGCGATTTCCGCCACAAGTTTGCAACCAAATATATTTTTAATCCAATGAGATATCATGTATCAAAACGTAGCGTGGCGGGATTACCTTGTTTTAGACATAACTGACTATATAAACTCGATTACTTTGTTTTAGACATAACTGACCATATATACACGCATACTACAACTGCCACTTGTCCGGCCAGTCACTCCAGTCTCCACTTGCGACTGTTGCAAAGACAATACCACGTCACTTCACTCCCGTTGTGACTACCGTCGCGCGTCGTTGAGCTGTTCCGTCATTCCACACATGACAGGTCCCTGGATGACACCTCGTCACATCTCTTCTCTTATGACTGTCGTTGGACCACACACTCACTTCCTACGGTGTGACTACCGTCGCGCGTCGTTGAGCTGTCCGTCATTCCACTCGTGACAAGTCTCTGGGTGATACCTCGTCACATCTCTTCTCTTATGACTGTCGTTGGACCACACACTCACTTCCTACGGACCGCTCACCTCGTGGCCGCCTCTTGTAGGACATCTCGCTGCCTCATCGTCCATGTTCTGCTGACTCAGANGACAGCAGTAAACATGGACGGCCTGACAGCAGTAAACATGGACAGCCTGACAGCAGTAAACATGGACAGCCAGACAGCAGGTAAACATGGACAGCCTGACAGCAGGTAAACATGGACAGCCTGTCAGCAGTAAACATGGACAGCCTGACAGCATGTAGACATGACAGCCTGACAGCAGGTAAACATGGACGGCCTGACAGCAGTAAACATGGACAGCCTGTCAGCAGTAAACATGGACAGCCTGACAGCAGTAAACATGGACAGCCTGACAGCATGTAGACATGACAGCCTGACAGCAGGTAAACATGGACGGCCTGACAGTAGTAAACATGGACAGCCTGTCAGCAGTAAACATGGACGGCCTGACAGCAGTAAACATGGACAGCCTGACAGCAGTAAACACGGACAGCCTGACAGCAGTAAACATGGATGGTAAACATGGACAGCCTGACAGCAGGTAAACATGGACAGCCTGACAGCAGGTAAACATGGACAGCAGGTAAACATGGACAGCCTGACAGCAGGTTAACATGCACCGCTGGACTCTATTATAGGCAGGCAAGCTAAACGGTACGCAGTTGAGTGTACCGTTTCTTCCTAAAAGTTCCCGGTTATCACAAATGCGAAATTAAATTTAATCGCTTCTTTCTGTAGAGAACTTACAAAAAGATTCAGTGATCAAACTTGTATTGTTCATTCAAGAATCTTCAATCCCTGATAAGATGGAGACAATGCTGATACATACACTCTGCGCGACTAAGACGTACGAGTATATACAGCAGTGGTTCCCAAAGTGGGCGATATCGCCCCCTGTGGGCGATGGAAAGATTTGGGGAGGCGGTGAGGAAGAAAGGGGCAATAGGGGGGCGGCAGTCCGCGAAGTCGAAGTCAGAAGTTCGTACGTTTGTTTGAAAATTTGTACACAACAAGGGCAGAACATGACTCCCAATCAAATAAAATTTCACGAGCTAAAATCACCGTTTGGTAGTTAGGAATTTATATTAAAAATTTCGTTCTAATTTGTTCAGTAGTTTGGAAGAAATTCTTTGATCACTGCAAATTTCGGCCCGTATCGCCATATAACTCCCGAATGAAGGCGAAATTTAAAAATTTTTGACGAGCTAAACATCACCGTTAGGTCCTAATGAATACGTGTTCCAAGTTTTATCGAGCTGCGTTCATTAGTTTGTGAGATATTACATTGGTCACTGAATTTGGAGATTGGCCGTGAGACCGGCTGCGAGACCGGCCACGAGTCTGGCCGTAAATTTGTTCCAGCCGTCTTGAATTTCTGGTGCCGAAACAGTTAAAACTGTAAAATATATATTGGTTTACTATATGGGGTTCTATTTGTGAAATGCATCATTTGTGATTAACTATTTTCTTTTAAAATTGCAGCGTACTAAATATCAAGAAAAAGGCGTATGTTTTTAAATGTGTCTGTCGGGGGATGGGGGGCGCAAGAGATTCACTGGGGAGCCAAAGGGGGCGCCAGCCTGAAAAAGTTTGGAAACAACTGATATACAGTGACACGAAAAAGTATTGGATACATTACAATTTTCTTCATATATCTGAAGTTAAAGTGTAAGATTTTAGCTAATATTTGGCCATTGTATTGCTAATGGTACTAGAAACATTATATAGAATGGATATTGCATAGTATGCAGTGTTTATATTTTATTCAACAGATAGAAAAATTGACCCACGCAAAAGTATTGGGTACTTGTTTAATAATTATCATAAATAACTTTTTTTAATGACTTTTGAAATATCTTTTTACTTTAGACGTTCCACTAATCTCATATCCGTTATCTAATTGGCCAGTCAGAGCAGTTTGCTATTGTTTACAAGATTTTGTGTTCTGGTGAAGATATTATTCAGTTCATCTTTAAAATGTAATTTTTAAATGACTAAAACTCGAGAGTTGGCGACAGATTTGCGTCAAAAATCATAGATTGTCACAAGAAACGGAAGGGGTATCGAATAATATACAAGGAGCCTGATCTATCATTGAGTACAGTTGTAAATATCATCAGGAAGCAATCATCCTGATGATATCATCCGAGCATGCCGTTGCTAACCATGGTTGAAATAATTCAACCATGGTTGCTAACCTTCCAAGACCTGGTCGTCCAAGGAAACTAACAGACGGTAATGCAAGGTGGATTAGCACAAAGGTACAGAAGAACCCGTTTGTTGCTCGCGGTGAAATTAAAAGTGACCTGGAGGAAGCTGGGATTGATGTAGAAAAGGACACAATAAGCAGAGCTCTAAATCGTCTAAAGTGAAAATCAAATTTTGAGTACCTTAAAAAAAGTTATTTTTGATCATTTTTAGACATGTACCCAATACTTTTGCGTGGGTTAATTTTTCTATCTGTTGAATAAAATCAATCTAAGCAGTGTATACTATTCAATATCCTTTCTATATAATGTTTCTAGCACCATTAGCAATATACTGACCAAATATTAGCTAAAATCGCGCACTTTAACTTGATATATGAAGAAAATTGTAATGCATCCAATTTTTTTGCGTGTCACTGTATGAGAGTGAAGTGACACCATGTAACGCAGGATGAAGCGTTAATCTTTGTGGTTTAGAGCTAAAGTGTTGCCATAAGCATTAGAAAATATTCTTACATTATTAACTTTAATTATCTAATGAAGCTTTCTATATATCAGAAAGCATCCTTAATTGTTCTTTAACAGACTAGACAAGGCCATGCATGAGCATATGTTCAGTCTTAAAATGCCTCGTACCCTACGGAACAACTGATTTCTTCCGTCCGTAAGGCCAGTCTAGTCAAGAAAAGTACAAGAATCGGCGACAGGCCTATCCAGGCCTATTTATTTAATGCCGAAGATACTATACTATACTATAATCCAGATATTATGTGCAGAGAATTCGTACCTAATCGTGATTTCAGCCAACACCATAAAAACTCATCAACTTTTGGCAAGGCATGAGTCAATAACTCGATAAGGTGTCAAATACGCATAACTAGAAACTAGAACCTGCTGTCTTGAGGCGGTAAATCAAAAAAATCATGCAATATTAAGAGTAATTTGTAATTCAAAAAGCTAGTCATAGTTTTGAAAAGCTAATTGAGACAAATCTAATGGAGTATAATACAAGACTTCGCTCCGTGACACGCATGGGCCCGTTGCCCCACTAGGTATCATTTCAATTTATATCGTGTCAACATTTTATTTTAAAAGCTAATAGTCTAAACTTGAACTTAAAATTTTCAAAACAAAATTCACAGTAATTTCAAAAGCTTCATATACACTGTACAGTTATCGAAAACAGTTTTATTCAGCAGAAAAAAAAACTTTTATCTGGGCTAAAACAGTTATTTGCGAGTAACTTAACAAAGCAAACTCTTAGCAAAACATAAAGTCACACACTTCATTCCAGTGAAATTGTCGACCGGCGGTAGAGAACACGGACCAATATCTGCCATACTTAGCGGGAAACCCGCTATGGGCCCATGACCCTCAGTGGACCGTTTGCCCCATGTTACCCTATTATATCAATCGTGCGTATTGGGGTTATGACGAGGACTGAAATTTTAAGAATTCTCGCGGAACCATTAGAATTGCATCAATTTTAATTTCCAATTTATTATAATAGATTTTTACTTTTAAGTGGAGAGTTTACTTTCACATCAAATTTCAAACCTGTCTCTTAATTGCGCTTCTTTCTCTAAGTCTTTTCTGCAAATTTCTACTTAATTGACATGAACTCCGCAGGAAACTTATCACAACAAATGAAAATGAAATAGTTTAGTATTCCATGAACATCAAAGAAACCCTGAGCGGATCAAGGGTTTATCAAATTTCTGTGACTGGATAAAATTACACGAACATTTTGAAAAACAGTAAATTCCCCGACTGTGATAAAGATAGTAACTTTGTAGTGAATAAAATAATTAACTAAATGTGATAAAAAGGCAGTAACCTTTCATTTAGTTGGGAATGTATGTATAGCTCAAATATGTTAGGTAGTTGACAACTGATTTTTTTTTGCAATGATGTGAATATAGCTATCCTTTGAAATGCATAAAGCTTTTTCTTTCAATGCGTTAAACATGCACTGAACTGTAAAATACGCAAAGTTGAACCAAAACTTATTGCAGGGAAAAATTAAGCTATATCTCTTGGCAGTCGAAGAAAATAAAGTATTATTTTCTACGTGTCTCCGCGTACTGAGATCTTTTATATAGCCAGGGATATGTTAACATCGAATATTTCCAGACGATGGATAAATTAGTTGGTGAAATTAAAATTGACAATGATGAAACAAAGCCTAGTTCAAATCGGCACGAGTTTCTTAACCTATAGCTAGATTACAATTTTTAGCCATCTTATTTGTTGTGTTAAATGCACGAACGCATTGTTCCTATGAATATCCTAGCACATCATATGTCCCTCAAGTGGTTCCATATTTGGTAAATTCGATTTTTAGCGCATTTTCTCATGTATGGAAAAAAGCGCTTTTGTGCTCGTCATCACAGACGCCATGTCCGTCTATCTGCCCATCTGTCTGTCCGTCCGTCTGTCCGTGACTTCACGTTTTCGGCAACGAGAAAATGCGCTCTCTGTCACTCATTACAGTGAGTACTGAGTTATATTTTTTAATGTATAATTTTTGTTTATGCTGCAGGAGATTTTTCCGGCGTGGGAACAACACGTAATCACCTGCCCCGTATCGGTTATACTACAGAATTTAACCACGACTTATAGATGCACACTCGGGAGGACGAATTGCGGCAAATGAGAAGAAGCGAGGAAACGCACCCGTTTTGTAATTAGTGTTCCGAGAAACTTATTAATCAATTAACAGACTTTGTGGAACTTTGTGGAAACACGAGAACATTGATCATGAATCTTAAATATAACAAATTAAGAAACTCGTACCAAACGTTGAGTTATAAAGCGGTGTGTTGGCTTTCGTTTTTAGGGACTTTGCAGATAAGACTGAAAAAAAATTCACTTAGAAACATGCTGCTATTTTTTCATCTCCATTATTTACTTGAATTTTGAAGTTACAATATTAAAGGCTATGGTAAAATGACCGCAATCTCATCGCTTTTTTATATTTTAGTCTTGTTCCACCGGCATATAAAACTTTAAGCTTATGCCACAATTCCCTTAGGCTTATGCTTCTGTCAAAGTTAAGAATAACTCTGTTCTGGGTTGACAGTCATAATCTTGAAGGATCTGTCTGATCTATTATAGATCTGTCTCTTATACACATCTAGATGTGTATAAGAGACAGACCCAACACCATCATGCCCTCTGTGTCAAAACCACACCCACAACACACAACATCTGTTTGGGTGTGCTGAAATTCCAACCAGCCTGCAGCCTGAAGATCTATGGAATAAGCCAGTGGAAGTGTCCCAACTGATCAGAGTGTGGCAAGACCGGCTCGGCGCTCCGGAGGGGGGTGGGCCTGGGCGGCACTCAGTCGAGTGACGTTGTGGTGATCATCATCATCATCACGGACGGACGGACAGACGGACATGGCGAGCACAATAGGGCATTTTTTCCATAAATGAGAAAATGCGCTAAAAAATACTTGTAAATGGTAACGTAACAACTTGACAAGTAACAACTAACATGTTGACACTAGTAACAGGCTGAGGTTGACAACATTAGACCGAAATCTTTCGTACAGTTTTATTCTTTTATTTATATTTTGTATGTATCATGCTGGTTTTTAAAAAATATTTAATACTATAGTGTAAAATCTAAATGCTTTATCTATAAATGTAGCGGTAGCGCTGTAGCGGCAAAACCTCGTATCGCTACTTTATATCAGTAGCAGGCGCTACCGCTACCGCTACATTACCTGTAATGTAGCGCCGCTACCGCTACTGAAAATGTAGCGCGCTCCTGCCCACCTCTGGGTAATAGTATCAATAAATAAAAAACAAATTTAGCATAAATGACAGATCAAGGAAAATATTCACATAGTTTATGGGCTCGTTGCGAAGATGCATATTCTTTTTATTATTTTCCCAAATATTTCAAATATTAAATTAACATGGGCAATTAGGTATTCGGATTAGAATGACAACTATTTGCAATTCACGATGAGTAATGTGTAGAACATATTGGGATACGACATATAATAGAAGAGGAATATATTTTCCTAGTAATTCTGCTTCGCTTTCCAGAGTACATGTGTGATCTCAGTTGTGACTGGAGTTGACTGACATGCAGCAGTGCTGGTCCTCAAGTTGGTCCTGCAATGCAGTCAAGCGAACCAGGTTCTCTTTGGTAGGTATACATGGTGAGTGGTCAAGGTATAATGGTCAATATTTTGAGCCAATTAGACGTTCGTTTGTTTAGTCGGTTTCTAATTAATGTCTAGTATTATTTATTAATTTGGTCGGTTTCTAATTAATGATACTAGACATGAATTATTATTAATTCAATTTAAATTTATTATTATTAATCTAATTATTACTTTAGTTGGTTTCTAATTTTGCATAATTAGGATTACCGTCTAGTAATCCTAATTCAGGTGAGTTATTGGTGATCATCGCATAACATTTACCGGCATGGTCCTTGAAGGAGCTAGAAGTATGAGTTATATTATATTTATATTGCATACTTTTCTTGATCGCTCAACCCAATGATTTATGCTCGGTCATTATGCAGTCGATTATCCTCCACAATATGTCACCAATAGCAGCAATAGGGTAACATGGGGCAGCGGTCCCCCCTTTTTTTTAAAGTAAGTTTTTGATGAAGTTTTAATTGATACGAGGTGGTTCTTTGTTTTGTTTAAAGGTACAAATAATGAGGAATGTATGATGTGAATTAGACGCCTATAGAGTTATTCATTTTTTAATGAAACACCATTTTGTAAAAAGGGTCAAAATGGGCCCATTGCCCCACCCCTGGGGCAATGGGCCTATGGGCTTGGGGCAAGGCGCCCACCTTTGGTCCCTTTACCACAATTGCATGTTCTTTTGTCTAAAAATGATAAAACAACACTTTACAGTTAAAAATAATAAAAATGCAATAAAAATAGGACATTTATTTATTTATTAACAACTTAAAAAATCATGTCTTTAACTTGAAAAAAATATATTCTTGGCTTAAAAAATTTATCACTGACGTGAAAAAAAAAATAGTTCATTGCCATAAAATTTATATCCTTTACTTGAAAATCTATCCTTGCCATAAAAAATTCATCCTTGACATGAAAAAATGTATCCTTGACTAGAAAAAAAATATTTAGTTGGTCAGAAAAAAACTTCGTTCCAGTTTCGTTCATAATGCGCGAAGCTGAGCTCTGAAGAATACTCTTTCCTACAGAAAACAGAGTCGTTTCACTGGTTCTGTAGCGACTGCGAGAAACCGACTCTCCGTGCCAGGAAAAGCGAGAAGCAGATGGAAGAGAATTGGTTCGCTCTGTTCGCAGCATTTCGAGCTGAAATGGAAAACAATTATCGGAAAGAGATGAACACGTTGAGTAATTTAGTTGGTTCTTTGAGTAATGAACTGAGCTCGTTGCGTAAAGAGCTGATCGAAGAGAGAGCTCAACGGAAAAATACAGAAAACTTGGAAAAGATGGAACTGAAGAATCACAACGTGGACATAGCCGAAATCGCTAGCGAAAGCTCCCGCGAATTACTCGACAGAGAACGAAGGAAGTGCAACCTTGTTTGGTTCGGCATTCCCGAAAGCACCGCATCTGAGACGAACGAACGTGTGATGGCCGACAATAAGTATGTGGCAGACTGTTGTAGTAAAGCACTAAGCACGCCGGTTGATATTGCATCGTGCAAGAGGCTGCGCTCCAAGAATGATGC
>NW_025934770.1:1520-4161 GCF_000764305.2 Hyalella azteca | reverse complement strand
TTGGCTTATGCCTCCAGCATTATCTAATGGCACTGTGACAGATTTTTGCTGTGCTTGAGCTGAGGTTAGCCAGCTCTCATCCTCAGACATATCTGCTTCCAACAAGAGCCCACTGCCACTGGCACTGTTGGAGCAAGCAAAACCCTCAAAGTTACTTATCTTAGCATCTCCGGGCAGTTTGGCCCTCCTAAAAGAGGAAGCTGGAGCCGGAGAAGATTGATATTCTATCAGTGGAGATGATTCAGGGGTTTCAGGTATGCAGTTTGTACTATTGGCACTACTGGACTCTTCAATCACAGTTTCTGATTGGCTAACTGCATCGTTTGATGGTTTTTTATCAAGTGATCTTGACTTTCTTGAGGCTGGCAAAGGGGAAGAGTACGCGTCTTCGTCTGACTCAGACATGGTGACGCCACCCTCCCCCCTACGCCGCTTATAGCGGGCCATTTGAAGGATGAAACTCTCCCTGTGTCTCCCGCTCGCAAACTATCTAAATAACAGATAATCAGAATGAGATTGTTTGACTATCACAGTCAAATTAAGGTAGCACAAGGAAATCCCAGAGCAAGTTACCCAGCGTCCGTTGTCGACCGCAGCTCCCCACAATTCTTCGCGTGGCGTCGTCAACCCAACGGCCCAGCGCCGCCCGCGGTAGCCAAGGACGTACGGAGTACGGACGCAACCGCGTCCGTACGTCCTTAAATGTCAAAATCGGAATTTTAACATATAAAGTCATTTTCAAATATTTACTTTTTCAACCTCATCACCACCTGATAATTTGAAACAAAATCCATTTCCTCCCCTTACAGATTAAATCTTTATGAATCGCATAAGCAGTTGTTTGTTGATGTCGTGCGCCCGAACCTAGATATTGGAAACGTCGCGTGGTCACCGAAACTTGAAAAGGACAAAAATTTAATAGAGAGTATTCAAAGACGTGCAACAAGGATAATTCTGGGCTTGAAAGGCAGGTCCTATGAGGAAGGATTAAAGATTATGAAGCTTCCAAGCCTCAGTTATCGACGCCTGCGTGGGGAACTCATTGAAGCATACAAGTATACTCATAGCTTATACAAGGTCCCAGAAGGATTACAAGAATTTGAAACAAGAACTAACACCAGGGCCCCAGGGGCCACGGCTATAAACTAAAAAACTGCGTTGTACGACATCCATGCGAAGACATTTCTTCTTGCTTCAAGTCACCGACATGTGGAACAGCCTCCCTGATAGTATCGTTGACGCTCCGAGTATGAACGCCTTCAAGAACAGAGTAGACGAAGCTGTGCAGGAGCTATGCTCAGCTCAGCTATGTTCAGACAGTTCAGTCTTAAAATGCTTAGCAAATTACGGACCAGGCAATAAGTCCAGCAGCTATCTCAATCAATCGTCAGTTATGGAAAGATTGGGTTCCAAAGGCTGGATCCCTTGTGAATCAAGTCACGAAAAATTCAAGGATCGGCAATAGGCCATGGGCATATTTCTTCAGTGCCAACACTTCTATTCTATAGTGATTATTCATGCTCTGACGTTCGCTCTAAATGAACTGATAGACTTAAATTGTTTATATCAATTTCGTTCACATTTTCTATGAGTGAGACAAATCCGTAATAAATTCTTTAACAACCGTAAAGTAAATATTGCACAACACCTTCCTGCCTAGGAGCGACAATTGACTTGCGTATATAGTCATTTTTGGCATCTTTCACGAGACATCATAATATTGATTAACAATTTCAATTGCAGAAAACCCTATGATTTATTAAATAAATCAAAGGCACCGCAAAGGCCGAAATTTTGCAAGTAATATTATTCTGAGCTAATTGAGCATTTCTTCATTTTTGCTATTCGTTTAGCAAACCTAATAATTACTAAATTCGCCGAAGTCCCGAATAAATTTTAGATCGACACTGTTGCTTTAATAGCTATCAAACTTGACTAAAAACTCGTAATTTGGTCCCAAATTTCTTCGCGCACCGCAACCCGCTGGACAAAAGGATTTCGATCATTTCGTCGTATCTCTTTTCGGCAATTTATAGCTACTGCCGTTATCAATCCTATTCTTTGAACTCATTTCCTCTCTGCGCGCAATCTGCCGAGGAGAGTATTGAAAAATATTGTTCAATGTATTGAATAAAAATAAGAAAACTGTCAATAGAACGAATTCTCTTGTCAAAGTTAAGAATAACTCTGTTCTGGGTTGACAGTCATAATCTTGAAGGATCTGTCTGATCTATTGTAGATAAACCTGAGGGGTTTGGGTTCATTATAATTGTCCGAATAACATATTAAATATTCATTTGCCAGGGGAAGGATAATGACAAGACGTGTATCTAAACGTAAGTATTAAAGGTAGTTTACGGATACACATGATAGAAGTTACAGGATGAAAGCATAGTATGTGCAGTATACTTTCGGAGAAGGAATATTACGACACTGCGTGTTAGAATGAGTGCCGGAGTCTAGAGTCAACTGCATGATTGCAGCTGAAGGCTGTCTGCCTAAGACTGAGACTGCTCGTCTACGACTGACTAGCTAAGACTGACTGGCAGTCGGCTCACCGAGCTTATATACGCGGTGACCCACGAATAGTGACGTCACAGAAGGTGACGTAATAGTCGCTGATGACATCACGGCCTGACAC
>NW_025934770.1:0-1052 GCF_000764305.2 Hyalella azteca | reverse complement strand
TCTGATGAATACATGATCCAAGTTTTATTGAGATGCGTTCATTAGTTTGGGTGATATTCCTTGATAACTGAATTTGGAGATTGGTCGTGAGACCGGCCGTAAATTTGCCCAGACGAGACGTCCTAGGTTTCTAGTGCTGAAACGGTTAAAACAGCTGAAAAACACATTGGTTCACTAAAAGGGTCCAATTTATGAAATACACATTTGTGTTTAACCTTTATCTGTTAAAATTGCAGCGTACTAAATTTCAAGAAAAAGGCACATGATTTTATATGTGTCTGTGGGGGGCGCTAGAAATTCACTAGGGAGCCAAAGGGGGCGCCAGCCTGAAAAAGTTTGGGAACCACTGATATAAAGCAAAGCTAATACATGGGTCAACGCATCAGTGTCATGTGTACAAGTTTCTTAACAATGATCGGAATTGTTAATTACAATGAGACTGAACGTCGTTAAACATCAGTGCTTAGATTAGGCATTATTTAATTTGGTATTAATTTCAAACCTAATTTTTAAGAAAAAGACTCAGTTACTAGAGTTTACATATGTCAACGGACATCATAGTAGTAACTTAATATTACGTAGAAGTTCAATGCCGATTTTCTGGCTTTATACGCTCAAAGATACAGTTTGTCACTCGGCAAGAAGAAAATACATTTTCATTGATTTCTATTTTTAGAGAACCATGTAATAGCCTTTTCTTAGATTTACTCTGAGCTGCGTTGGATCATTTCGCGATTTCATTTAAAAGCAATCACATAACAGCAGGAAATTCATTTACGCTATGTTACTTTACATATAAATGGCTATTTCAGTCATTTTTCCGTGCACCACCAGGCCGCGGATCGAATATGACTTCCGGGCATCGTTAAATTACGTACCTAATTTTACGTTCGCCGCATCTGAGGTTAGGTTTCAGATAGCACAGTTCTGTTCCAAAATTTATCGTCCTTCAACAAATGGCCGTTCGACCGAGGGCTGGTTCGACCCACGGCCTAGATACGGACGGCTTGAAGTGTTGAAGGCTACGTTCCGGAAGGCCGGAATCATGATGG
>NW_025934769.1:0-327 GCF_000764305.2 Hyalella azteca | reverse complement strand
ATTTCTATTTTTATTTCCCGTTTTAGGTCCATTAACTAGATCTGCAGGTTTATTGTAAGAACGATCTTACATAAACATCACTATTAATTTTTTTCGATTAAAAGTCAAGATCAGCAATCATAATTTTTTATCAAGACTCGACATCATGGATGTTGTTTTTTTGATCAGTAACCAAAATCATCATTCATAGTTTTCCTGAGCTGTCAGTCCTGAGTAGTAGTAGGTGTGGGGGCTGTCAGTCCTGAGTAGTAGTAGGTGTAGGGGCTGTCAGTCCTGAGTAGTAGTAGGTGTAGGGGCTGTAAGTCCTTAGTAGTAGGTGTAGGGACT
>NW_025934768.1:0-504 GCF_000764305.2 Hyalella azteca | reverse complement strand
GAACCTTTGGAAGAAGGAGTTGGCTATACTTATAGAATCAAGGCTGGAGACGTAAAATATGGTGAATCAGACTATGTATTTACCCAACCAATAGTTTATCCTTATTCAAGCAAACCGAACGCCCCATTTGAACTAAAGGGATCACTCGTTGGAGGTAAAGTTGACTTAAAATGGAATGACGACTCGAGACAAGAGGAAAAGTATATCGTTTTAAGAGCAGCGGGCAATGACTCAAACTATGTGGAAATTGCTAAATTACCAAGAAATACCGTAAATTATTCGGATGGAACAGTGGAAGCTGGAAAGACCTATTCTTATCAGATAAAAGCTTCTAACCCTTTGGGTATGTCAAATCCTTCAAATACAATTACTATTAAAGCAGCATCAGCGGTTAGCAATGAACTTCCGAATGTTTCATTTTTTCCTAACCCAACTGTTGATTTCTTAAACATAGACATTAAGTCGGAAGTGCAAAATGAAAAATATGAAGTTTTGATACTAAAT
>NW_025934767.1:0-667 GCF_000764305.2 Hyalella azteca | reverse complement strand
CTGGAAACAGACTGGGAGTATCTGTCAGAAAAATCCATTCATTCGACGATAATTGCCCTGCCGCAACGGTGAGGTTAACGAATCGCAGCAATTTGAAAAGATCCATAGGAACTCCCTCATGCAATGATGGTGCAGTAGGTAGAAATGATGTATCGATCTAAAACGCGGCATCATTCACACACGCAGAAGCTAGAAGACCGACTATTCCGCTAATGAATGAACAATGCCGTAAATCCTAGGATTTGAAGAGTAGTTCATGAAGAAACTATGAACTACCCTTTGCATAATAAGTTAGAAGAATTTCTTCAGCGGGTAAAGCGGCATTTTTGGAGGGGGTTCTCTGAATTTCCCGCCCAGGAAATTCAGATGTTTTTGTATTGAAGATTACGGTTCTCTTATATAAACCTCAAAGATTCGAAGAAAAGTATTTCCAGTTACAAAATTAGATACCTGCGTTTGAAAATATCTCAGCTATAGAATATTTTTTCACCGTTCTCAGTTTAGGAATTTTCTCAGGAAGCACCTGTCATGCCCTCTGATAAGTCGTCCAACTCACCAGACTATGATTTGGAGCGCAACAAGAGGGTTGCGCAATATCTTGAGCAACGGTTAGAGCTGAGCAAACCCAAGCTTGGAGAGCTTTTATATCCCGGTTATGAAGCCAAAA
>NW_025934766.1:2189-9584 GCF_000764305.2 Hyalella azteca | reverse complement strand
TCGCATTAATATTGGCTGAGTAACAATCTATTTTCAACTTCTATAATGATCATAAGTATTTAGTCATAACTGCCATGAAATGGCATAAGAGAAGGCCCCAAAAACATCTGGATTTATTAATTTGTACATTCTGAATGAATTTCTGTACATTTTGTGTAAAAATTATTTTGATGCTAGAAATTTCGTCGAAAAATGAGTTAAATTCATATATGAAGTTCGTAGCCCCAAACCTTTCACAAAATCTTATTCTGGATGCGAAAAATTGTCGTAGCTCGCTGTTTTTGGTACCAAAATGACCGCGCTCATCACGACCACAACATATTATGTTTGGGAATCAGTCTGACGGATTTTCGCAGAGATCCAGCTAATTTTCACCTAAAAATGGAAAATTCGTTAAAAGCTTTGCAGCTCGCTCGCTTTCACATCAAAATAACCGCAGTAACGCCAACAATAACATATTAAAATTTCAAGTTGGGAGAACAAATTTTCGCCGTGTTATGCGTCCTCAAAGTTATTTTCAATAAATGATAAGATCTCAAGCAATGTGTCGTCCTGAAATTTCGTTTTCATATCAACCACGATGGTACCAAAATGGCCCTTATAACCTAACCTATAACATATTAGGAAGGCACGTCAGTAGAATATTAGGAAATAAAGTTATGCATTGCTTTCCCACATTCAGGACCTAGCGTTCCCTGTTCGTCGCGAACTCGTACAAATGAGGCACTAAGCTCGTCCCAGTCTTGGACAGGTTCAATTCCATGGGGAGAAAAATGACAGCATGGTGCGTTAAATTTATAGCCGGCTTGGTCCCGGTTCGGTAGAACTGGTAAATTTTCAACTATTGCTGACGTCCCGGTTGTCTCGCTGTGAACCGGGACATCCCCCATGTGTCTCGGTGGTTTGCAGTAATTTCAGATAAACAGGGCAAGTCCCGGTTAAAAGCGAGACGACCGGGACCTCTGATATAGTTGCAAATTTACCAGTTCTACTGAACCGGGACCAAGTCAGCTATTAATTTAAAGCAGCATGCAGTCATTTTTATCCCTATGGAATCGATCCGGTCCAAGACTGGGACGAACTTAGTGTACGAGTTCGCGACGAACCGGGAATGCTAGGTCCTGACATTAATAATAGTCCATTTTCGAAGAAACTAACCCATAACCTAACTCTGGTTTCAAATGTAACATTATTGCCATTTCGTCCTCAACAACACGAGGAATTTTGAGCTTGATTAAACAATGCCTACTGGTGTTACACCCAAGGTCAAACTAAAATGCACCTGCCGATTCCCAACATCTGGATCCTTCCCAACATCTTTGCGATTCCAAGGTCCCAAAAACATCTGGATTTATTCATTTGTACCTTCTGAATGAATTTCTGTACATTTTGTGTAAAAATTATTTTGATGCCAGAAATTTCGTCAAAAAATGAGTTAAATTCATTTTGGCTATGAAGTTCGTAGCCCCAAACCTTTCGGCAAAATCTTATTCTGGATGCGAAAAATTGTCGTAGCTCGCTGGTTTTGGTACCAAAATGACCGCGCTCATCACGACCACAACATATTACGTTTGGGAATCAGTCTGACGGATTTTCGCAGAGATACAGGTCATTTTCACCTAAAAATGGAAAAATCGTAAAAAGTGTCTGTGGTAATAAAGGATGTATTATATGCGAGTTTTGTTCATCTTAAGATGAAGACCAGACGTTAGCTTCCTGGCGTCTCGCACCGTGCCAGTGTCCACGTTTCTGTCGAACTGTACGGTCTTAACTACTTCCGTGATGTAATGTAAGTTCTCCGCCATGTATATAGCTAACTTTGATTTCGCTGTAATATTGCTTCTATTGTTCGTTATATTTCGTTGTGTGTTAATCATCAGTGTTTCATGTCGGTTATTCTAATTTCAGGTAACTGTTTGAATAAAGCTTGGATTACCAAGTCGTCTTATTCTACAACAGTGTCGTAGCTCGCTCGTTTTGTTATCAAAAGTATTGTTTTGACGAGTAGATAGGCACCTCCGTAGAATATTAAGAAATAAAGTTGTGGATTGTTTTCCCACATTCAGGACTTATCGTTCCCAGTTCGTCGCGAACTGGTACAAATGTTCGTCCCAGTCTTCGCTCGGTTCGAATCAAGGGGGAGAAAACTGACCATATGGTGCGCCAAATTTCTAGCTGGCTTTGTCCCGGATCGGTCTAGTTGGTCAATTTACAACTATATGGGTCGTCCCGGTTGTCTCGCTCTGAACCGGGACGAGCCCGGTTGTCACAGTAGTTTGGGGTAATTTTCCAGAAACTGGGCAAGTCCCGGTTAAAAAGCGAGACAACCGGGACGACCAATATAGGTAAAAAGTTACCATTTCTACTGAACCGGGACAAAGTCAGCTACAAATTTAACGCACCATACGGTCATTTTTATCCCCCTGAATTCGAACCGGTCCAAGACTGGGACGAACTTTGTGCCTCATTTTAACCACTTCGCGATGAACTGGGAACGCTACTTTTTTCTTGAGATCGATCAAGCCTACTGGTGTTACACCACAGGTCAAACTAAAATGCTAAACTAAATACGAAAGATGAAGGACTTACAACTCAGCGCATACACTGAGGAAGCATTATTGAAGCCTACGCATATTTCTAAAACATTTTTAGGCACAGTCGCTTTCCTTCCACTCTATCTTGATATAATGTCTTGGTTAATGAAAGAAACGCGTCGAGCGTGTTTTTATTTAAAAGAAATTCCACTGAACAATGAACATAAGAAGAACATAAGCTCGCTCGATTGTCACTCTAAAGCCAGTATTGAAATAGTGCCATCCAAAAGATTGGCGAGAACATGAAATAAGAACAATGTACTATATCCAATCATGTACTATATCCAGTCGTGGGCACAGTTCCGCTAATCCGCTAACCGCTAATTAGTGAAGCTAACTTTGTTTTTGCTTATCGGATTAGCTGTTCAGCTAACTTTGAAAACCTTTAGCGGACCAATTAGCTTCCACTAAATTTAGTTCCGCTAACTGGCAGTCCGCTATAAATGCTTAAAAATCTCCGATTTAAGCTAAGATCGTGAGCCGTGTGTCACGCCCACACTGACGGCTGACTACGTCATCATATGTTCGTCAGCCAATCACGTCTTGTGTTACTGGCAGTAACACAAGACGTCCTATACTGCAGTCCTCTGGTGGACGCAATGCTGGCAGGCATCACGAAAAGGTTTGGGCCCCTCCTAGAAGACAAGGAGTGCCAGCTGGCAGCGGCCTTCCACCCTAAGTTTCACCTGTTCTGGCTGGAAAAGCATAATCACAGCCATCTCAGCAGGGTACAGAAGGCCATGGAGACCGCCGTGGAGACAGCCCTGAGGAAGACTGTTGAGGAGGGCAGCAGCACCACCAGCAATGACGAGGATGGGGAAGATGACTTCTTCAGCAGCATTACTCAGCCCATGGAGTCCAGGAGGAGCCACGGGTCACTGAAGTCCAAGGCACAGAATTTGGTGAAGACCTGACTGGAAAGCAGCTCGAAGGAGGAATGACTGACTTTGCCTTCTTGAGCGAGCAGGTATTAATGAACCTTTTCGTTAAGTAAATACAGCCATCCTATCCAGTGCTGCAGTTGAGCGCCTGTTTTCCATAGGCAAGGACATCTTGAGTGCCAAGAGAGCCACCCTGTCAGATGCCAACTTTGAGAGGCTGATGTTCATGAAGGGCAACAATCATCACCTCCAGGAGATGAAGGCGAAGGGCAAGCCAGAGTAAAAGGAGTGTGTAACCCTGGTGTAACCTTAATATTTCTTATTCGCTTAATAAACTGTATGTTAAATGTCATCTACTGCCTAATTTCATTTGTTCATTTATTTATTTATGTTACGTACATCTTGATCATCATCTGATCTTGGCATGCTACATCTTTTTGGAAAGCTCCTTTACAAGGCTGAAAGTTCAGCTCTCTAGGCCTGTTTTTCAGAGTTCCCCCCCCCAAATTAAGCTAAATCTAAATTTATATATTAAAAGTTAGGGGTTAGCGGCAAATTCCGCTATATTTTTTGGTGATTTATCGGTTTAGTGTTATCGAAGCTAACTTTTCAGTTAGCGGATTAGCGGTTATCGAAGCTAACTTTTAGGTTAGCTGTGCCCACCACTGACTATATCCAAGCAAACAAGATTAATGATGTGCATTCATTCTTCCAGCATGCTATCCAAACATAGTCCGCAAATCTACTGTAAAGTGTTGTGGTACTGCTGTACCTTCGGTGATACTTTCTTAAGTCTAAAATGGTGGTTTTGACGTACAAGGTAGTTCATAATGTCTGCGGTTTTTTTGTTTATTCTAAAAGTGCTGTACAAGATCACGGCAATAAAGACTGATGTTTTTACAGGTAAATGGATTATCCCCTTGTTCGAAATGTATTTTATGTTTATTCATCGCCTCTAATAACATGAACGTTCTTTTTCATCAAATCTTTTGCCATTTCTAAGTCTGCTACAGAACACGGAAGAGCAGGATTCATACAGTGGATGACATATGAATTGTGAAATGATTGTGTCCGAGGAAGATAAGGGGCTTCCTGATCCTCATCGCGGGAGGCATCAACGCTGATGGATGCTAATCTCTGAGGAAGCCGCGTCGCTCACCGCAGCAGAAGCTTCTTGCATCGTTGAAGAACTTTGCACACTGTGTTCCGAAGCTAATGATGTTGTTCCGAAGCTGATGCTAATCTCTGAAGAAGTTGCGTCGCGCACCGCAGCAGAAACTCCTTGCATCGTGGCATGACTCGACATGACTCGACCCGCTCTCGTTCTTCCAGCAAGGAATTCATCCTTGATTTCGTTTACTATATCTTGTGGAAGTTTGCTGTGGAGGGATTGCCCTTTTCCTGGAACTGTCTGGAGTGAAACAAGTCTCGTATAAGGAAGGGCGGTGTTTTTCATGGCTAAGGCATCGGAGTTTGATTTCTGGTGCTTCCTTATAATGTGTTGCTGCAGCTTTCGGGGGTGATATCCTTTGAAACACTCAGGACAAGCTGTCACGAGCCGCTTATTATCATACTCTCCCTTTGCCAAGTACTTCACGTTGAGACCTCCAGGGTTCTGCACGGGGCGTTCTTGCCTAAGGTCTCCTTCATTAATCTCCTCTCCTCATGTGGCGGCGGTCGTGCTAGTTGACGGCACTGGTTGATCTCTTAATGCAAAAAATGTGATTGGCAACATCATCATTGGCTCCCATTCCATCCATAAGATGAACAAGTAAACAGACTGGCGTTGCCCGATCTCTCATTTCCCTTGACACGCATGCAGGCAATGTCTTGGGTAGGCTTCCTTTGTTGTTTTTCAATATATTTTCAACATGTAGCCGAAGCTCGCTGGGGCTCAAGACGGGATCACATTCCTAACGTTTCTTCAGGTTGTCTAGTCTTCGATGAAATCCATTCATATTGATTGATGCTTCTTCTCCGAATCCATGGGCATATGGGCATCTTGATAGTGCCGGCGCATATGGTTCGGCCCAACCAGGCCCTGGCAAGCTGGGACAAAGCACGCCCACTGGGTCCTGCCTTCCACCTTTCTTCCACGAGTGCGCGAGTATGCCTTTGGGCCTCGCCTGTGTAAGTGAAAAAAAGCGATTAGACGAGGTCTCAGTACTTTGCAATAATTTAAGACAAACTGGGCAAGTCCCGGTTCAGAGCGAGACAACCGGGAAGGCCCATATAGTTGAAAATTTACCAGTTAAACTGAACCGGGACAACGCTACCTAGAAATTTGGCGCACCATATGGTCAGTTTTTTCCCCCTGAAATCAAACCGGTCCAAGACTGGGACGAACGTAATGCCCCATTTGTACCAGTTCGTGATGAACTGGGAACGCTACTTCGCGAAAATTATATTCAATTGCCTAATAGTCTATTTACCCATCTGTTGCAGGCTTTTAGCTCGTAACTGCTGTAGGGAGAAAATGAGCAAGATTTAGCGTTATTATAATTCATTATAGAGAAAGCACGTACGTTGTGCTGCTTTCATTGTTGTCACGACTGCCTTCTTCACCCTCATCTTCAGTGCTGTCATCGTCATCGTGGCAAGAATTACCGGATGTCTTCTTTTCCTTGTTGCTGCAAGGAAGTAAAAGAAGACGTGTCATAAACTTCGATGAGAGAAATTTACAACAAAAATCAAAGAACGAGTACAAATCCCGTGCCTTTCTGGGAACCCAGGAAAAGTGTACGGACTTTGCAAGCACACAGTCAAGTATTTTTATTTCATGCGTAAAAATTTGGAATACTCACTTCACACTTTTCTTCACAGCTGAAGTGATGGTCGCGCGAACAAGGATCTTTAGGATGTAACGCTCCATTGCGTACACCAATGATGATGGGTCTGGTAGAAGTTCTGCCAGGTCGTCTTCGTCGGTTTCCAAGAGAAATGGATCCTAGCGGCAAGGGGGAGGATCCGATTTTCCGGATTTTTTATCCCAAGCAGACACATTCTTGAAAACATTGACACCATCTACAATGATTTGATTAGTTCTGGCTTGATTATCATGGGACTGACCGTCTGCAAATCTTTTCTCGCATTTTCGAGTCTCTTTTACAGGCAAATCTCTTGTGACTTGTGACTCCCACAGGCAAATCTCATCTGACTCCGACGCTGCGATGAAGCATTTTGAAGGTTGCAAGACTTCGAGGGGGGCCTCCTGAACGTGGGAGGCATTCAGGAGGGGGGCCTCTTGAACGCCAACGGCGCCCTCTGATTTATCCTTCTCACCCTCCTCTACCAGCTCAAACTCTGTATCATGATCTTCCACGATGATGCAGGCTTCATCAACGGCAATGCCGTTCTCTGGTCCATATATAGGGTCTGGCGATTCCATCACCACCTCCTCACCCTCTTCTACCTCGTTGGCCTCAGAGGCTTGAGTCATAGAGAGGACTTGAGAAGTGGGGTCCACCACGGCGCAAACCGTTTGGTCTCGGAAGTATCCCATCCTAATATGTTCAATCTGTGAGCAAGGGAAAGCATCGGTGGTCGTGGGGGAGGGGTCATCTTCTGACGAATGGTCACTTGGCATGCCACTCGCCTCTGCGGTCATGGTGGGAGCTGAAGTAAAAGATGAAGAACCACCTCTTCCAGACGACATTAGAGCTCCCATAACTCAAATAAATCAAATCAGAACTGCAAATCACACAGACCCGCAGCTACAGCAGTTAAACAGAGAAATTGATAGAGCCATACAAGACCATAAAACAAACATCTGGAGAGAACACTTGGAGCAACATTGGGACAACAAACACAATAGCCATATACTCTGGAAAACAATACATCAACTATCAAACAAAACCATTCCCACTCAACCAAACAAATCCATTAGTTTCCCAAACAAAACAGCACACACTTCCAAAGAC
>NW_025934766.1:0-2180 GCF_000764305.2 Hyalella azteca | reverse complement strand
TGCTGTACTCTCGGCACCAGCACCAGCCATAGACTCTTCAGAAACCCAATTACCCAGGCACACACGCCGAGCACTAGCACAACTCCGTACAAACAAGTCCCCCCTACTACACCAATACCTACACAAGATAGATCCAGCCACACATCCGTCCCCTCTTTGTCCACTCTGTCTCAGACATGATCACAACACCTGCCACCTGTTTGGCTGCTCGGAACTGGTCACGCCCTTGTCGCCCCTGGTTTTGTGGGACTCTCCCATCGAGGCGGCGGGGCTGTTGGCGCGCTGGGGAGAGAGGTTGGGCTGGCCACAGGAATGGGTGTAGGCCTCGTCCCGCACTTGTCGCGGGACGGGGAGGGCGAATAACAACAAGAAAGCACTTCAAGTAAAATTTATTGATTGACAAAGGTTACCTACGTATTTAAAAACAAATTTTTCAATCAATATTTAAAACAATAGCACGTACTTTGGCGTCTGTGCGGCCCATCTTGCAACGGTGAGGGGGCCTGAACCTCTTGGGAGGGGGGCGGCGCAGACGACACGGCTGGGCATACTGGGCCATAGTCGCTGTCACTCGCCTCTGCGATCATGGCGGGAGCTGAAGTGAAAAATGAAGAAAGCACTTCAAGTAAAATTATTGAATTATATTTATTAATTATATTGTGCGTAAATTGATAGCTGGCTTGGTCCCGGTTCGGTAGAACTGGTAAGTTTTCAACTATAGCTGACGTCCCGGTACGTCAGCTATAGCCCAGTATGCCCGGCTGGGCATACTGAGCCATAGTCGCTGTCACTCGCCGGCGGGAGCTGAAGTGAAAGATGAAGAAAGCACTTCAAGTAAATGTAAATTAAAACAACGTTAGCATATATTTATTTTCAGGAAGTAGCGTTCCCGGTTCGTCGCGAACTGGTGTAAATGAGCCACTAAGTTCGTCCCAGTCTTCGCCTGATTTGAATCAAGGGGGAGAAAACTGACCATATGATGAGCCAAATTTCTAGCTGGCTTTGTCCCGGTTCAGTTTAACTGGTCAATTTACAACTATATGAGTCGTCCCGGAGCGAGACAACCGGGACGGGCAATATAGGTAAAAAGTTACCACTTCGACTGAACCGGGACAAAGTCCGCACCATACGGTCATTCCTATCCACCTGAAATCCAGCCGGTACAAGACTGGGACGAACTTTGTGCCTTATTTTTACTAGTTCGCGCATACACAACTCATTTGCAACAAAAGAAGATGCATCACACGTACCGCTTGAATTACGAAGAGGAGCGATGATAACAGGGCTGCTTCTGACCGCTGCAGAAGGATCTACGCCTGGAGTGATCTCCCTTGCAAGAGTGCAACACTCTTGCGAGCTAGGGTCAGTCACTGTCATGATGCTGGTTTCGACGGAATCCTTGAGCTTCTTCGATTCCTTCTTATTTGCAGTTTTCTTTCCTTCTTCTATGCCTGGCGTGATCTCCCTTCTTTTCTTCATTGCGGTTTCTTTCTTCTTTCCAGTTTTTCCACGACAACTTGGTCGCACTCCCACAGGCAGAGCAGAATGTGCTGCCACTTCGCTGATTGACTCATCGAGTTTTCGCTTCTTTGACGATAAAGACGAAAGCAGTCCTCTCCTTCTCCGCTTTTCTGTTGACACTCCCATAGACAGAGAATCATGTGTTGCCAATTGTTTGTTTGACGGCTGCAGCGGAATGTTCGAAGTGCGATCATATATTACTTTATCCGCTGCAGTTAATTTCTTTACATCATGTACTAATTTGCTAAGTGTTGGCCAAGATTGTGCTTCAGCATCTTGTGCTGCCTCTTGGCTAGTTGGCAGCTCCAGCGGAGTGATGCGACTTTGCCCACTCGGGTCAATACTTCCAATCCAAGCCCAGGATGAGAGAGAGAATCCCCCTTGAGAGAATCCAAGCCCAGGAATGGAATTCCTGAGCTTGGATTCTCTCAAGGCAGAGCCTGTCGAGGCTGGGGCTCGTAAACGTTCCCTTCTCAATGAACTTCTGCACATGTTGTTTCAATATTACTTCGATGTCAGACATTTGAAAATGAAAGAAAAGCGTCGAGCGTGTTTTTATTTAAAATAATTTCCACTGAACAATGAACATAAGAAGAACATAAGCTCGCTCGACTACCACTTTCAAGCCAGTATTTGAAATAGTGCCGCAAATCTACTGT
>NW_025934765.1:0-4502 GCF_000764305.2 Hyalella azteca | reverse complement strand
ATGAGACGTTACACTGTTCCTAAAATTAATTATGTTCGCTACTCCGGATGTAAAATCTAATCATGACGTAATACTGACATTGAAAGTTGAGAAATGGTCACAGAGATTGAGTTCTTCATTCTGCAGTACAATTGAGAAATTGATAGAAATGTGGTTTCGCCCGAAGACGGGAAAGAAAATTCAATCTTTGCTCCGTCGAAAGGGAATCGTCAAGAAAGTTTCAATGTAAACACCACTCATAACAATGCACAAAAGATCTGTAGCACTGGCGAAACTCACTGCTTCGTCCTGGAAACGTTCTTTGGAGAAGTAATGATAGAATGGGAGGCAAATATGGGCAATGCGGTCAACTGAATGTTTTCTTGTGTTGATGAGAAACATGTTATATTGATTGTAAAATCTTTGCAGTGTGGTGAAATCTGACAGGTAGGTGTTGGTGATGGCTCAGAGTAGACTGTTGTACACAGCTATGCTCTTGTATAAAAGTATCAAGCATCATTCGAGTATTATAAACTGCTTTTCTGAATGGTGCTTAAATATGCAGTTTCTATATGATGCTTATGTTGCTGTTTCTGGTTTAAAACTTCCTTTAATTTTGTGTAAATATTGTTCATTTTTCTTAGGTTCCTTCTGTTTGTAGGGCAGAAGGCGTCCTGTTCTCTTTTGGAGTAAAACAGGTATTTTGTCGATGTTCAGAACTGTTTAGGGAGTTCTGATGTTGGGATAAAGACTAATGGGACTAATTGGGACTAATTTTATTTGTTTGGAGTGTTGATGCTAGGTTTGTAATCAATTGGGAAGATTGCCTAATGACTGTAAGCTCTGGTCCATGACATAAGTCGCGTATGTTGTGAAGCTAAAACTTCAGTGTATAAATTAGGAGGGTTTTGTATTGGTGTTTTTGAGAGGGTTTGTCATTTTCAGTTCTGCATAGTTTTAAATGCATTGTATTGACGGGTCAGGCAATGGCAGTTTGGGCTTTGTGATTTTTTGTTACTATATTCCCTTTTCGTTGGTCCCCTTTTTCAAGAGCGACATCGAAAGACAAGCACAAAATATAATTAGCAAAAAATTGTATAATTGTAAATGCTCGAATTATTACAAATTCAGAAGTACAAATAGTAGGGCAACATGGGGCAGCGCGCCCCCTCCTTTTTTTAAACTAAATTTTTGATGAAAGTTTAATTGATACGAGGTGGTTCTTTGTTTTGCTTAAAGGTGCAACTAATGAGGAATGTATGATGTGAATTAGACGCCTATAGAGTTATTCAATTTTTAATGAAACACTATTTGTAAAAAGTGTCATAATGGGCCCATTGCCTCACCCCTGGGGCAATGGGCCCATGGGCTTGGGGCAAGGCGCCCACCCTTGGTCCCTATACCACAATTGCATATTTTTCGTTTAAAAATGATAAAACAACACTTTACAGTTAACAATAAGAAAACTGTAATAAAAAATATGACATTCATTCATTTATTAACAACTCAAAAAATCATATGCTTAACTTGAAAAATATATACTCTTGGCTTAAAAAATCTTTCACTGACGTGAAGAAATATAATTCATTGACATAAAATCTATATCCTTGACTTGAAAAATATATCCTTGTGATAAAAAATTCGTCCTTGACACGAAAAAATGTATCCTTGACCAGAAAAAATATATTTAGTTGATCAGAAAAAAACTTCGTTC
The DNA here is from genome assembly GCF_000764305.2 of Hyalella azteca. Lineage (NCBI taxonomy): Eukaryota > Metazoa > Arthropoda > Malacostraca > Amphipoda > Hyalellidae > Hyalella > Hyalella azteca. Next base: position 2,809 of record NW_025934765.1, on the reverse strand, counting down.
CAATTTCGTCCATAATCCAGATATTATGTGCAGAGAATTCGTACCTAATTGTGATTTCAGCCAACACCATAAAAACTCGTCAACTTTTGGCTCGTTGGTGTTGACTGAAATCAACTTTTGGGAAGGCAAGAGTCAATAACTCGATAAGGGGTCAAATACGCATAGAAACTAAAACTGCTGCCTTGAGGCGGCAAATAAAAAAATCATGCAATATGAAGTGTAATTTGTAATTCAAAAAACTAGTCATAGTTTTGAAAAGGTCATTGAGACAAATCTAATGATGTATAACACAAGACTTCACCATGGGCGCTTTGCCTCGTGACACGCGTGGGCCCGTTGCCCCACTAGGTATCATTTCAATTTACAGTGGGGGGAAATAAATATTCGTACACTTGAAAAATCGTATTTTAATGTATGTAAGTACACAAACTTAACAGGAAAAGTGATTTAAATTATGTATAGAGACGCATAGTATTCAAAAATACTATCAAAAGAAATTAAATCTCAATGCAACAAAAAAACAATGCAACATGTTCACTTCATACATTAAAATACGATTTTTCAAGTGTACGAATATTTATTTCCCCCCACTGTATATCGTGTCAATATTTTATTTTAAAAGCTAATAGTCTAAAATTGATCTCAAAATTATCCCTATAAACATTACTTTCAAAATATAATTCACAGTAATTTCAAAAGCTTCATCTACAGTAATCGAAAACAGTTTTATTTAGCAGCAAAAAAATTTTACTTGGGCTAAAACAGTTATTCACAAATAATTTAATAACGCAAACACTTAGCAAAACGTAAATCCGTACACTTCATCCCAGTGAAAATGTTGACCGGCGGTAGAGAACACGGACCAATATCAGCTATACCTAGCGAGAAACCCGCTATGGGCCCATGACCCGCAGTGGGCTCGCTGCCCCATGTTACTTTACTGTTAAAAGAATAACCTCAATCACCTCACGACATAATTTCCTTTGATCAAGGCAAGAGCCAGCTTCTATATGGTATTTGAGAACAAGAAACGGTCCGTAAGTACAATCATGGGCACCATGAATCTGTTCTGCACTAATGATTCTAAAAAACATTGACATTTATTCTCACCGAGAACTTGTGCTTCATGTACAGCGACCCGATGCTCTTGTTGAGGAAAGTTTCGATTTTCGCCATAGCAACGGGCAAGTCGTCTTCCGGAACCCACCCGGCTCGAAAATCATAAAAGTCATCATAAACTGAAAGACATAATTGCCTATTAGGAGTTTACACTATATAAATGGATCGTCTGAGAATAGTATCTAAATTTTTGATCGTCTGTATATAATATTATACATTATATAATACATACATTTTGGTTCGTCTGAGAATAGCATCAATACACCTGAGTTCGTCGGCTATTAAGTGCCGCTGAAATATGTCTAATAGAGCATTAATAAAATGTGTTCTAATCGGTATTTGCTAAGAGATTTAATATGTAAAAAATAATATTTTTATGACATGAAAATTACCTGCAGATTCTTTGCAGTTTGCAGCTCCCTGTTGTTGAGCATCCCGCTGCTGTGCGTTCTGATCCTGCCGCGGATGTCGGGCAGGTGGCAGCGCTGCTTGTTGACCAGATTATATCAATGACGTATTCATTTTGAACTTTCCATATCTGATAATTTATTATCACATAATATAAGTTTTAAATATATTCAGTTTGATGTGCGTAGTGATCAGCTACAATGTCGGCCATTGTCCAGTGGTTGCGATGTTTTACGATGTTGCGATACTTTTCTCAGACAAGGCAAGGTGGATCAAGTTATCGGAGCATAAAAACAAACTCCCTTCGATTATCTAATATCCTACAACTAAAAATACTCAACAAGTAATTAGGTTATTTGCAAGAAGTTATATCGCACTGTACAGCGAGATCATTAAATTTGTGATGCTGTCAATCGAACTTGAACAGTTAACGATCGTAAGTAAGGCGCGCGCTGAGAGGTCAAAGTAATTCTACCATCAGATTATAATCCTAGTTGACATATTCCATTTCGATGAAAATGCGAACGTAATATTGAAACTCTAACGTGATACAAACTTAGAAGGCAGCATTCGTCTCGTAAAGATGTGCATGGTACAATGTAATGGTACGCAAGGTACCGTGTCTTAAATTTCGTATGTAAAAGGTTGCTAATTAAAACAATTTCTGGCACTTCCGTGCAGATGTTGGGAGATTAAAACGCTCGAAGCACGTTTAGAAGAGTAAAATAACACGTTTAAAGAAGGTGTAGCAGCATATTTAATTGTGTCATTGGATTCATTGAAGAGAATATTGTTCAAGGTTGGGTTTAACTGGTTGAAGAAAAGTTGATTAGAGGACCCAAAAAAACATGGTCCGCAGCATTGCAACCGGTAGTATTGCGACGTGTGTCTTAACGAACTCATCTAGCAAACTCTTCTAGACTTGTATAGGTCTGCATAGTAAGATTTTTGCTGCATCGCATGAGGCGAGTCTTGCGCACGTACGATGTAACGGAAGGGTGTCGGGAACCGGAGGCCGCACAGGGACTTGGAGTCTACGCAGTTTTTTGCGCCTCTGGAAGCTTGACCTGAAACTGGAAGGAGAGAACATTACCCACCACGTGGCATCCTTGAAACACGCACAGTTGATTTGGAGCGTGAGGTATGTGTGCACGCAGCAGGTAAAGGTATACTACGGGTAGAGCAGGGTTGGCGATTTTTTTGATTAAAAAAAAACAAAAAATAAAAAATCAATGAATTTTTTCATGATTTTTTGATTTATTTGATTTTTTTTATTTTTTCA